>NC_087062.1:21672741-21918222 GCF_963678635.1 Symsagittifera roscoffensis | reverse complement strand
TCACAGAGAAGGAGAAGAGTGAAGTACAGATAGTGGCTGAGTGTTATGCGAACACTACTGTGAATAAGCAACGGCGTTGGGGTTCTTCTCAAGGATGTGCAGCTTGCAGTCGCTGGAGATTCTGGAGTCCGAGCACCACTTAGTGACAGCGTTGAGAGTGGAGTCATGGCCTGTGGCGTCGCAAATAACCCAGAAGTACATCAGAGGATGGAAGATTGATCTTGAGGCGGAAATGGGGTTTCCTGTGAGTAAAGCCTATAAGTTACCAGTGAACGCGAAGTCCCTAGTGGCAATGGTGGAGGTATCCAGCCAGAGGATACTAATCGACAAAGCGTACGCCTGGCCCGAATGTCGCATCACTCGCACAGACTGTTGAGAAAGATCCTGGGAACTGCACTAGGGGAACATAGAGATAACTTGAGTGAGATTTGGGAGGAAGAGTTTTGAGTCTGGAAGGTGAGAACACGAGTGACTTCGAGAGACAGCACAAGATTGGGAAGCCGGTGAACGGTACCCCAGCCCTGGAGGAGAATGATGTGACACGCGAAAAGATGATGGAGCTGGAACCTCTGCTGGAACGCAACCTCCGGAGTATCAACCTCAAACATGGGGAATGCCCGCGCCACTGTCTGGCACAGACGGTGTGGTATCCGGAGTACTCAAACCTCTGCTTGATATGGGACGTGGAGGAAGTTCGGTCAATCGGATTTCCCGATCATCGGCAGAAGGTGACCCTATTGGCAGTGAGTTCAATGCTGGCGTTGCGATGGATGGAAGGAAACGTGACGAAATATCGAGAGTCGAAGACACCAACAGTGGAATCGATACATGCCATTGATTACAGCAGGATGTTTGAGTTGTTTGAGACTGCGTGCAAGGTATTCGCTATACCAATGGAGGTCAGGCACGTGTGGAGCCGCATAAGATTCTTCCCATGGTTTCGAGCGACATTGACATCATGGTTATACGCGGTGACGAAGGATCACATGAAGAAGCATCAGAAAGTATATCGACAGTTCCTGGCTGAGATAGGGTCGGGATTCTTCAAAAGACCCTTGCTGACCCATCGTAATGCAATCACGACGGGTTGGAAAAGAGTTGTTAGGGTGTCTAGAGATAATACCAAGGCGAGGGAGTCAATATTGGAAGAGGATTTAGCGAAGAACGTGAGCTTGAGCTTACATAACTCTTTTTGCCTGAACAGGGAATCTAAAGTAAAGAGTTTGCCAATTCAACCGAAGAAATTGCAAGAACAGAGGAAGTGGATGCGATCCTACGAACAACTAAAGGCGTGGGAAGATATCGTGATCAGCTCCGACGATGAGGAAGCGCTGCTGAGGCAGTTTACAGTGACGAATGCATCAGGTTCTAGCACCTCAAGGGCGAGAATCGCGAAATGAGCAGGAAGCTCAGTGTCGGATTCTTGAGTCTTGAGAGGGAAAAAAAGGGGCTTGAGTGTGAACGCGGATGAAATCTGAGGTCACGGAAAAGAAATTTTAATGCACCAAAGTTTTGTTATTAATATGTTATATCTGTTATATGAGTCAAAAAGCTGCATGACTATTTACTGATTCGATAAAAAAAAGAAGTTTTATTCTTTAGCTTGCAAAGCGGAAATTTAGGGTGCATGTGTATGCTTTTCTTGATGCTGTTTAGCGATAATGTGACAATTGCATGGTTGTGAATTTTGGGGTGTAGATAAAGTCAAATCTGCTGCAAACTTCTGAAAACGACCACTGGCACTGTACCTTGAGCAACACTCAACACTCTGGGGAATGGCAGACGGCGACACGCGATGAGGACACCAATCTTGAGTCCGGGGAGTATGTGCCAGTCGACCATATTTGGAAATTTGATCTTGAGCAACGCAAGAAACCAGATATAAGATTATACGAGAGTAGAGCTGTCTCATTCTGAATAGAAGACAGAAATATCGCGAGTGGAGAAGAAAGCAAATCAGCATTGGACCAGAGTAAACCTTCGGTGGAAAGGTGGACAGCCGAGGTATCCCAATGGTCCAGCGCCAAAACTCATTTCTCAAACTGGAACTTATTAATCTAAAACTCCTTGAGTCAAACTTAGTTCCCCATTCTTTCTCGAGTTCCTTATTGATTTATTTACTCAAAATCTAGAGTGCGCCGATATGTGAGTACCCAATAATTGTGTTTTATATTGTTATGTTGAGGTAAGGAGAGCTTTAGGTTGATCTATCTGAAATGGATCAAACTTCCACTGTCTAACAAAAAATAACTATACGGATTGTTCCGACCCTGTTTTTAACGGAGTTCGCGTGTTTTAGGTATTTTGAGACCTAAGTATGGGGACGTTTTTTTTTCTAGAATGGGGTGTGTTTTGGTAGTAGCTTTTAAGCTGTAACAAAGGTTTTAGTCTCATGTCGCATGTGAACCGAATTGGCTCCGACCGTTTGAGGTAGAAAAACACAAGAGATATTGTCCCTGACTCTTGGGCAAATGGTTACAGGGCCTATTTTTCTTTAGCCTCATATGTGACTTAAGTGGGCGACTGTAACACTGTGATGTACTTTTTAGTGAAAGGTTGAACAAAAATTGGTGCACAATTTTTTCAACAAAATATATAAACATGTTCCAATTAGTTCTTTTTTCTTTTAGGCTGCAAGACATTTTGTTTGATGGTACCGTCGGTCAACAACAAGCAGATTTTCCGGGAAAATCTGATGCAGGAACCTCTGGGTTGGAAACCGATGTTTCCCGTGGATGACCTTCGCTGTGATGCTGGAGGGTGTCAGACAGTTGTTCTGACGGAACGCCAAGCCCTTGTTATGCCAGCTGGCATGATACACATGGTTGAAACGCATTAAGAGTCAGTGGCTCTGGGAGTCAATTTCATTCATCGTGGACACCTGCTGACGGCTGCCAGAGCTTTTCGACATGAGCTGAGAGACGAAGAACCCTTCAGCAGCTGCTACCCTGCTTCTCCGATGTTGGCTCTGAATGAGCTTATGGTGCATCTGTGATTAGTATCAAAGATTAAACTGATACATTTTTGTCAAAATAAATGAAAATAGAGAAAGAGAATTTTGTAGCACCAGAGACACAATCCCGCCACAAGAATTAGAAGATCTGGAGGAGGTCTGGAGAATTCTGAAGGCGCACGACAAAGCCTTAGATAACCACCTTGCCAGAATATTTTACGTAAGTACTTCTGGCCGAATTTGATCCCAAATACTGAAATACTTACTTCCGTATCCCAAAAACAGCACTCAGTTTAATCGCATATACAGAAAGACTCACTTGATCCCAAAAATTGAGTTTCGTCATCCCGTATACTGAAATGCTTAAAACATACCAAAAACTTAGTTTAACTTCTCATGCTAACTTTTGATAGTTTTGTATATTAAGCCAACAACTAAGAAAAGGCTGGCGAATAAAGAAGAAATGGACAGTCTCTTCCAACACTATTGTGGGTCATGCGGAGAATTGCCAGGGGGGGCATTGCCTGCCCATATATCAGTCAAAAGGGCCTGGGGACTTTCTATTACCACATTCGAATATGTCTAGATTCATTATTTGTCATTTGAAAGACAGTTTTTTTCTATAACTTGAAATATGATTCTAATTTTTAGAATGCAGTCTGAGTAACTAAATGAATTACTGAACTGTGCCCTGAAATGTGACGCTGAAATGTGCCCTATATGCTGCGAAGATGAACGGGAATTGTAAAAAAAATACTTGGTGGCGACTTGGCACACAAAATGTGTTTGAGATGCTGGATCAAAATACAGGATGTGCTCCTTCTGTGGTCGGGACTGGGCACCTTTCCACTCGTTCATGCACATGTAACTATTGCTTTTGACCTTGCTTACTGCATGTTAAACTAAATAAGTATGGTGGCATGTGAACAACCTGTTCTTTCCACCTTTGACCACTAACTTGAACCTTCCCAATGTAAACCACAGAAGAACATCCAACCCTTCCTCCATATCGATCATGTTTACCTATATTTAGTTCCTCTGACACGGACGAGGAACCAAAGGGCGAGAATGACGACGAGGAGGGAGGAGACCAGATTGAAGTCGAGACAGTGGTGCCCTACCGTGACTCCGACTAGGAGTCGGAACCGGAGCAACTGATGAATGTCTCCGTTTTGAACTGCTCTCGGGCAGTGACGAGGAGGAGAGCACTGCCATGGACGCTCTTGCGTTCTCCTAAGTGCGAGGTTGCGGTCGCTGGCACGCTGTGGTCTGGGATGGGCGAATTGAAGACGACTCATCCAGTGATGACGACATGCCCTATAAATATATAAGGACCCTCATCGTTAAGGTTCAAAATCTCAAAAGAAAATTACCAAAATGGTTTTTGACTAGTTTATGAGAAAAGTGTTATTTTTAGCCGTGTAGTATAATACAGTGTGTACAGACAGTATGCCGTACAGACAGAATGCCTTCACTTATCAGTAAAGGTTCAAAATCTCAAACCTCGCAATATATTACTAAAATATTAAATGACTAGTTTATTAGAAAACTGTTTTTAGTGCAAATGCCGACTCAATTACCCAAACAATCGACCGATTCAATCGTTCAATTCAGTCACCCGACTCAACCAACCGGCTCAATCGACCGACTCAATTGACCGACTCAATCGACCGACTCAAACAGTGATCACTTATCAGTAAGTTTCAAAATCTCGAATCCCAAAATACGACCACTGGGTGTCTCAAGTACTAAGGTATTTTGTGACTAGTTTATTAGAAAACTGTTTTTAGTGCAAATGCCGACTCAATCGCCCGAAGAATCAACTGACTCAATCGACCAATTCCATCGTCCGACTCAATCAACCGACTCAATGGACCGACTCAATTGACCGAATCAATCGACCAACAGTGATCACATATCAGTAAAAAGTCAAAATCTCAAATCTAAAAACTTTTTACCAAAAAATTTCATGACCTCTTTTTCCTTTCTATAATTATGTCAGAATTTGCCGGTCCAATATCAAAATTTCCTGTGGTTTCAAATGATCGCTTCAATGGTGATAACCTCAAATCTACGCTTTATTTTCTTTCGCACTGTCATACAGATCACATGGTGGGCCTTAATGAGCCTGAGCTCTTTGGAAGGTTAAAACATTATAACTTGAAAATGTACTGTCATAAAGTTTCGACTGCTTTGATGTGTGCATAGCAGCTTTATGTTCATTTAATTCCATATATGAGACCTCTGGATTCAGATAATGAGACAACATTGAATGTTTCATTGGAAGGGGACGAGACTCATACCCTAACTGTCACTCTTACTCGTGCAGGTCACTGCCCAGGTTCAGTAATGTTCTTACTAGTTTCCAAGGAAAAATATGTCCTTTTACTGGTGATTTCAGATGGAAAGTTGATCATACGGAGCGAATCAATAATCTTTTCTACAATTTACAAGAAGCTGCTGTTCATAATTTTGGTAACATTTACATCGACACAACGTTTTGCAAAACAGATTCCAATTTCATACCTTGTAGGGAGAACTGTCTTTCAGCCATCTTTCAAGCCGTGTCCGCATGGCTCTGTTCAATTCAAAATATTGTGGTCCATTTTTGTAACAAAACTACGGTTTTGAGTTTTCGATGAAAGAGCTCGCATTTAGATTCAACACTAAAGTTCATGTTTCATTATGTCAGTATCAACTGTACAAATTTGTTCCGTCTATTCAAAAATGGTTCACCTTAGATGGCGAAAACACCAAAATCCATTTCTGCGAGCCGTTGTCTGCATCTGCAAACTTAACACTGCCTTGCAGGCCGGACATCCCAAATCCAGAAGTGCTTTCAATCATTCCAACTGCAATTTTCTTCACCTAAATTGAGAGGCCTGGGAGGTTGACTAAAGCAGTGTCTTAGAGAACCATTCGGTGCTGATATTTTTCGCACTCTTCAGCTGACGAAATAATTGAATTACTTTCGAGTCTGCAGTTCAAAAAAGTTACACTCTTCGTTTGTCCGGATAAAGATACTCCACTCGACTCTGTGGAAACTTTTACTTTAAATACGCCCAAACATCGAAATCTAAACACATCAAACGATTCGAGTACAAAGTTGTGGAAAGAGAAAATTAAATTCAATAAGAGAGGTAAATGCAAACTTTATCTGGAGGAAAATTTCAACAAAAACACCAGACTATGAAAACCATAGTGAGCCATTGAGACAACACAGACGCTTTGTCGAAAGTGGAGACTTCGAGGAAAAAGATTCAGAAAGAACAGAAACATTTATTCAATTGCTCAAAAATATTCAAAACAAAAATTTTACTTTTCGTACTGTATTTTTTAGTTACCGATTGTATAAAATCTTGTTTTCAGTTTTAATTAAACGAGAATTTTTAATCCAGTTTTCAGAGGAGATTTCAGTTCAGCTTTCAAAAAATACAATCGATCCGTCCTTCATCTCGTCTCTTTTGCTGATGAGTGCGATGATAATTTTTGAGCCAACTGAACCATCTCATCTCAAATACTGATGATGATTTCTTAACCATAACTGAACCACCTCATCTCAAATAATGATGAGTGACATAACTGCCCCCATTTCAAACTTGAACTGCCATTTCAAACCCTGAACAGCCATTTCAAACCGCATAGTTAACTAATGTTTAAGGATTGGTTTGTGGATTCCGCTGACAAATGGATAAGTCCTTTTGCGTTCAATTTGCGCGTTCCTATAGATAATTAATCAAATACTCCACCTCTAGCTTTCAATTGTTCAAATGCAAGTTCAGTAATAAACAGAATTACGGAATCCCCCTACAATTTGCGGAATCCACTTACAATTAGCGGAATCCGCATACATTTGCTGATTCCGCATACAAATTTTGCGGATTCAACTTACATTTGCGGATTCCACTTACAGTTTGCGGAATCCACTTAGACTTGCGGAATCCAGAACAACTACCTATTTTTGCTTGTTGCGGAATCCGCAACAAAACAAATGTGCCGATAATTTTTACGCTATGCGTATATGTATGCGGAATCCACTGAAGTTTTGTTTGAGGAATCCACTTACATTTTGGAACATATTTTAAGACTTGTCTCTGGAATCCAAGAACATTTAGATACAAAATTGTGCCCCTATCCAGTGCACAGTTTGGCCTCGTAATGGTTTTAATTATAAAAAATTGCACGGGAGTGGAAGGAAAAAGAGCTGTTAAATCTATGGACCAAGTCAACACCCCCCCCCCCCCCCCCCCAAGCCGTTTGGATGAGAGGATGTTAACTTGGTTCTGAGTTAGAAATTTTCAGTAAATCAGAATCGAGCATTTTACATGCAGCACTTAGCAAAATTAATGCAAAAAAATGCTGGGGTGGAAGATCTTAAATTGGTCTACTCGGTTTTTGTTTTGCAACTTACAACATCTGGTCTGAGTATTTTGGTCGAGCAATGCATTACAAAGAGAAAAACTTTCGTATGCCTGGTTTTTTAATTGACCAGGCCGAACACTTTACTCACTGCTGCGCCATCGTGTTTTCTTCCTCGGTCAAACAAATCTTGTTTACTAAGCAGGGCTTTGGCCCGGCACGATCAAGTTGTTTGTCGGGTCTTCTTTCGTGCTGTTCCTTTTTCTGCCCCCTGCCCCCCTTCATGTGCCCTATTTCCTCCGATGGGTAATATGAAGGATCAAGTTAACATCCTCCCCCCCTCCCAAATTGACCAAGTTAAGATCCTCCACCCCAACGCTTAATTTACATTAAATTTGTTAAGCGCTGCATGTAAAATGCTCGATTCTGATTAGCTGAAAAAACCCAACTTAGAACCAAGTTAACATCCTCCCCCCCCCCCCCCACCAACGGCTTTGGGGGTGTGGAGGGGGAGGAAGTTAGCTTGGCCCAATATGAGTCTCCCCGTCGAAGACATTTACCATTTGTCACTAGCGGTGGTGGTGGAACCTGATCTAAACTACATTTTATGATTGGATAAATTAGATATTTTACCAATGTAAAGTATTTAATATTAACCAATCATGATCCATCTAACTAACAACCCACTTATTTGTAAGTGCTGAAGTTACTTGTAATTTCAGCACCAGAGAGATTTGAATTTAACTTAGAAATTAGTTGGACTCTCCCGAGCACTTCAGCAGCCGCAAGAAACCAGTATACCCTAGATCTATTGAGCCTAGCAGAGACTAGTTAAACAACCTGAGACTAGATAGTATAAGAGTAAGATTAGGATCGGTATTAGACTAAGAAGTTGCATGAATCTATCCGGCCGAAAATAAGATAGCGTGACGAGCAGACGGTGTACCCTATCCGAAATTACTCTATGAGTTATACACTCCAGTCCTAACTCATCTGGTGCGACCATAAGTCTCGAACAAGACCTTAATAGCTTAGAATTAACCAAAATAGATTAGAAATTAGACAAAAACATTTACAAAATGTTATACGACAATAATTTAATCGAAATGTCTCTACGACTCAATAGATCAGAGCCAATATTCCGAACCATAACAGAACTACCCGGAATTGGAAGAAGACCTCAAACCAGAGACGACATACGACAAAGTAGAAACTTGCCATATAGCTATATGATAGTTAGGCAAAAACCAGAACAAACTTTTATATTTAGAATACTACTGGCAATGAATTTAGATTTTCATTTGCAAACATAAAACCTTGAAGTTAATCTTCAAAATCATTTCAGGCGCTAAACAAAATTATTAATATACAATAACGATTGATAAAAAGATCTAAGATCGTTTTCCTAAAACTCTGCAGTAATATACAAAACATGTTTGAAAAATAATTATTGAAAAATAAAAAATAAAAATTAGTAGCATGACAATAAATGGTTAGTAATCATAAATCATCCTGTTGTTCCAGCTCCATCATCTAAAACATAACAGCAATCATAAACCCACTAATATCATCAAAACACTAAATCTTTCCTTTACACACATTTAAAATTTTATTAAAACTTAAATTCACTTAATTTTAAAACCAGATCATCAAGGCTTATCCTTGGATCTTAAATCATTTTCTACTTAATTAAATTTCAAATTTGATCATCAAGGCTTATCCTTGGATCAAACAGAACAACTTTGTTCTCCCCCACCCACTTAATTAGTGTCTAACGACCTCAAACGTCGATTCACTACCCAACCCTTTCTAAAGACCTAAGACTAATAGAAATTTTTAAACAAAAACTAATCATTCAAATTAGGATAAACAGTGAAGAACTTCGGTTATTCATCCTTCACTTGACCCCCCCTCTTACCAGACCCAGGATAAATCTTAGACTTAGTAAGTTTAAAATAGTATCTAACGAACTACTCGCGTTCTAATTATACCTGAACCTTGTGGATCGATTTACTATTCTCCAACCCTTGAACACAATCACTACCCCTAAGTAAGATTAAGTAAGTTAACACCTTAACTTATACTAGCCACGAGAAAGTAAAAAATCATTCTTCGGAATCGATATACTTTTCTCTCCAACCCTGAACAAACAGACCCAGGTTAAGCTAACCAAAAAATCGTAAGAACTAACAGTTTAGGAAAATAGAAATCATTTAACAACCTTTTGCATCCGTCATCCTAAACCTTATGTCATTTAAAAACCTAGGAAATAAACAAACAATCGTTTTACACAATTGTGAAATAGATAACAAAAAATACGACCTTGTAATCACACCTCATACACAAACAGTTGGATACATTCGAACAAAACGACAAACACTAAAAAGAAAAATAATAACGAAACAAAGACAAATAACACGAAAAAGATTTTCAAAAAATCGAAACGCATTTTCAGAATCAGAAACCAACAGTTTAGACGAACTTTACAAACTAAAAGAATCAATAGATAAAAATTGCCCACTTCACGATCAATTATATTTTTCTGACTCAGAAACAACTTCAAATTCATCAAAAAGAGGAAAAAGAAGAATAAAAAAGCAGTATAAACAAAAACCAGTACATTTATACAATTGGAATCAACCAATTCGACACATTAATAATTACATATTAACAGTCATCGAACGAAAAAATGAGCTCAACGCACACCCCAGGTGACGAAACCCCAGATGATGATGAAATCTTTCCTTTTATAGTAGATGCAACCACTGATAGAGGACAGCATATATTTTGCAAAAATTTACTATTAAATTTATTTGAACCCGGAATCAGTCCATGTAAAACAGAGTTCCCAGATGTAAAAATCAAAAGACAAATCATAGACCACTACTTAAAAGATATATGCAACATAACACAACAGTATGGAATCTACTCCATAGAATTCACCTCACCAAACCATAATAATACAAAATATACAATTCAAACAGACGATCTTGATTTAGAATTTTCAAAAGTTTTTTCAGAATATATAAAAAGCATCCAATATCATAACTCACAAAGAGCAAACTCCATATTCACCAATGAAGTTTTCGCAATAATATATAGTTATATTTCGATATTAGAAAACGAAATCCCAATAACAAATGTCTCACCGACAGAAACATCTAAACATTTGAAAGTACGACATGAAATCACCCTACTCTCTAGTTATTTAAACATCATTAAAGAAAATTTCACGAAAGACGACGTTTCACAACATACAAAACACGATCTACAAAAAATTTTGGCATGGTTCATAATAGATTATTTCACACACAATATTGATTTAATTGCACAAGCAAGAAAAAATTTTAGACCCCAAAACTCGAACGATGATACCGCTATCACAGAACAATCAGATTATGTTTGGGACCCCGAATGGTCTCATCCCGCATTTATAAGCTTCCCACAATCAATCTCAAGTCAAGCAATAAGTACGATATCTTACATAAGAGATTATGTAAAAATAATACCATTCACCATTGATGCAACACCATTAAACTATAATACATTTTTGCCCGATACACAAAATAATAGTTTAAACTCTACAGTCATACACAACGAAAACCTCAATGGAACTAGGAATCTTACTCAACAAGATATCCAGACACCATCACACTTCATAAATGAAGAAATTGTACACACAACAACTACACAACAAAGTATTTCACCAATACGCCCAAATTTAACAACACCAAGAAATACAAATCCTTCACAAACACAGGTAACCTTACAATCAACCGTTAAACCTTCGGTTGCTCCTAAATATTCACATATGGATTACCAAACATACAGACCCATGATAATACCATCAAAAACACGCAAAACATTCACTAGAAACAACTTTGCAGACCATAATTACAATTATACACATCCATCAAAAACATATAACCAACCACAAAGAAATTTTAACCAATATACAAGATCTCGAAATTGGGATAACCCAATGACCCAACCTAATTCAATAAATTTCCAAACAAATCCTCCACAGGATCACAGTGAAAATTACCCATTTTTTCAACAAAATAAAAATAAAAAACAGACATCTTATCAAATGGATTATTTATCCTCAGATGATGATTTCTTACAACCAGATATATTTGCACCAAATACTCAAGAATATCGTAGACAAGGAATACAGAGAACACGTACAAATCATAGAAATTTTTCTCCACAACCAATAGATGCACAACATCAACAACCAATTCAACAACAAAATCTAATTAATACACAATCTTTTCAACCAATTCAACAACAAAATCCAATGACTGCACACTCGTATCAAGCATCACAAATGCAAAATGAAATACCACTCCCATATTATCTCCAACAACATGAAATAACAAGAAACCAACTTTCAAATTTTTCTCAAATGCCAAATGCAGCAGAATCATTACAAATGACAATGAATCCATACCTTATGGGTGGATCATCAATAACATCAAACAAACCTTTAATGGTTTTCACAGGAACAGACCCTGAATACTCTGTAGAAGATTATTTAAATGCAGTAACAGCAAACCTGATTTTAAATATTGGACCTGAACCAATTAATACGCCACTACATCAAAACTGGATACATCGACGCACAGCGTTAATACAAACAACCTTAGATGGCGCAGCCCAAAAATGGTTTTCAGTACTACCTCTAGAAATAAAATCAAACTGGAAAAGGTTTACACAGGAATTTTCAAAAATGTTTGACTCCGAAAGAAACAAACAACAACAAAGAGTTTTATGTAATGAAATTCGCAGATTACCAAACGAAACCATCAAGCAATTAGCAGTACGAATCGAAACACTAGTTCGAAAAGCATATTCACTAAATACACACGACTATAAAAACACAAAGATGACAGAAATCTTAATGATGACCTTAACACCACAATTAAGGAAAATAGCAATAAAAAAGAGAGCATCCCATCCTTCTTCAATTCGAGAACCCGATTTAGATTTTCGAAAACTAGTAGACAAATTAGAACAAGCAGAAATCACGATGAAACTAGAAGAAACGGAAAATCTGAAATTACAATACGTTAACAGAATTGAAACGACTCCCACTAATATTAATAATATACAGGAATCAGAGACAGACCTCGTTGAAAAAATCACTGAAATACTCAATATTTACGAAAAGAACCCAAACTTTAAAGGCAAACCATCTTTCAAAAAATGGTGTAATTATTGCCGACGATACGGACATAGTATTTCCGAATGTAGACAAAAACAGCAAGACAATCAAAATAAACCTCAAAAATATAAAGAACCAAATAAATCATTCTATCAATACATGAAAAAAGATCAAAATCTACCGAACAAAACAGTCTACAGCAACAACAGTTCAGGAAAACCACTCCCGAACAATACAAATTATACAAGAAATCAATCACCATAT
This sequence comes from Symsagittifera roscoffensis, assembly GCF_963678635.1. Classification (NCBI taxonomy): domain Eukaryota; kingdom Metazoa; phylum Xenacoelomorpha; order Acoela; family Convolutidae; genus Symsagittifera; species Symsagittifera roscoffensis. Next base: position 21,905,479 of record NC_087062.1, on the reverse strand, counting down.
AACTCAAGTTATAGAGGAAGATCACCAGAACGAAGAAACACGAATAATTCATCACAAAATCACTACAATAGACCAAATAGTCGAAATAACTACTCCAGATCAAATTCAAATACACAACGATTTGTTTCTAGATCTAATTCCCAATCAAGAAATAACTACTATCCAAACAACCAATCACGAAATTCATCATACGATAGGAATAGAAACTACTCCTATAATCGAAATAGAAGTTATTCAAACAACCGAAACCAGAATTACCCGAACAATCGATCAAGGAATAACTCATATAATAGATCGAACTATAACAGACCAAGCAACAATTATCAAAATAGATCGCGAAATAATTCACAAAATCGACACTCAAGTTATAATAATCGTTATAGAAATTATTCCCAATCACCACACCGGAATAATAATAACTATAATAATTCTAATAATCGCCACAGAAGTAGTACACCTAAACATCAAAGACAAATCAATCAAGTACAATCTAATCCAGAAACAACATCAGACCCTCCAGGTATTGATGACACAGTAACTGATACGTTACAACTCAATCAAATAAACTGTACATCATCAGATTCAGAAAGTGATACTGAAAACACTCTTTCTATCAATATGATAAAAGTCGAAAATGACTATGAATCTGTCATATATGAACAACCCTTTTCATCACACATATATGAAAATCAATCAGAATTTCTTCAAAATTATTACACTACACCCATAAATTCCACACCAACGACGCAAGAAACAAATGAGATTAACACTACAAATCAAACCAATAAAAATACCAAAACAAAATGCTTGAATACAAACCACATTTATCAAAATATACAAAAAGAACAACCCAAAGAAAAAATTTGGACAATACCATTTCTCTTAGAAAGCCCAAGAAATAAAGAATTTCAACCACCAGACCTTGAAATAGATTTTTTAATTGATTCAGGAGCAGAATCAAACATAATAAACATCCCCACATGGAATGAAATAAAAACTTTACACCCAAAGCTAACACCTCTTGAAACCTCCAGTAAGTTAGCAACAGCACAAGGATCAACATTGATAAACTACGGAAAAATCCAATTATTTCTCCTCCCCACCAGAACAATGGAACAAAGCAAAATTTTAAATAAGCCATTTAAACAAATATTCCATATCACTGACATTAAATATAATATCATTGGAATACCATTTATTTCGAAGTATATACCAACAATTAACATACTAAATAGTAAAATATTAATCAAAGATAAATATACAAAAACAAAAGAAACATCCTTAACATTTTTTCAAAGATTAAATAAACAACCACCATTCTTTTCAAAATTCTACCCGATATTTAACCAACAAAGAAAACACCTAAAACCACTATCAGGAAATATCTATAATTTTTCAATCAAACAAGTTCACCAATATGATAAAGAACAAAACAAACAAAAAGTTTTTATGTCAGAATTTGAATTCAAACCTATTCACAAATTTTTCAAAATCACAATCTCATCCATAAAATATTTGAAAAATTCGAATTCCGATATCATTTCCTTACATGTCTATAACAATACACCTTACCAAGTAACATTACCTTTAGGACTTTTAGGATATTGTGAAACCAACGCTACAATATCACCAATACACGAAAAAGCCTATCGCGTAAATAATATACTCCAATTACTAGATATTTGCCAATCTACAATTCTTAATGAAGAATTATCTATAAATAATATAATAAGTAACGAAAACAGAAATACGGATTATTTCACAAAAACTCCATATTTCAAACCTACATTCAACATAAGTAACTACACAGAGGACCAACAAAAATTTTTAACAATGTTTAATTTCCAACATTCACAAATAACACAAGACGAATTCGAAAAATTAGCCAAACAGCTAATTAAATATTCATCAGTCTATGCAACATCAAAATTCGATGTTGGAAAAATCAGTTCATCACTACATCTCCCGTTAAAACCAGACGCAGTTTTCAAAAAACAGAGAGCAAGTAAAGTACCAATTCACTTACATGATAAAGTGAACAGATTACTCGATATTTTAGAACAATACAACATTATATCACCAGTTAATAAAGAAGAACAACCAAAAGGCAACACATTTATCAACCCTGTTATCATTCTAGCTAAAGGAGAATCATTAAAAATCGTTCTCGATGCTAGATACCTCAATTCACTTATAGATGAATCAAAATGTAATTGGCCCATTGAACCAATACAAGTTATTTTAACAAAAATAAACGGCAAATACTTTACAACCGCCGATATGAATAGTGCATACAATCAAATGCCACTAGATGACCAATCACGACGTTTAACACAATTTGTTATCGGAAACCAACAATATGAATTCAACCGCTTATTCTATGGAATATCCATAGGACCAGCAGCATTTTCAGCTTTTATGAGCAAAATTTTTAGACCACTAATACTCAAGAAAAACGCAATCACCTATTTAGACGATGTTTTTATGCAATCACAAAAAAAAGACGAGATGTTCAATGTTTTAGAAAAATATCACCAAATACTTCAGAACGAAAATCTGAAGGCCGCCCCCGATAAATCACACTTCTTTTTGACAAGAGTTAAATTCTTAGGACATAATATAGAAAGAAAAACAATCACTCCATTGAAATCACGCATTGACGCTATTCAAAAACTTCAACCACCAACAAATAAAAAGAAAATCCAAGAATTTCTTGGAATGTTAAACTTTTTAAGTAAATATGTTTATAAAATGCAATTATATCTACGACCATTTTATAACATCCTTAGACAACAAAATAATTTTGAATGGAACACAGAACATCAAACACGATTTGAAGAAATAAAGAAACTTTTAACTGAACAAATTTCAAACACAATTCCAGATTCAAATCAACCATTTTATGCAATGTGCGATGCTTCGAACTTTGGCATCGGTGCAGCACTATTACAATCACATAATGGTACAAATAAAATGAACCTCATATCAGCAAATTCTCGATTATTCACTCAAGCAGAGCTACGACTCTCAACTCTAATGAGAGAATGTACAGCCATAATATATACACTGACAGAATATGAATTTCTGATACTTGGATCAAAACATCCAACAGTTCTATTCACAGACCATAAACCAATCATCTTTCTCTTTACACAAAAATCTAACCCAAACCACCGAGTTTACAGATTTCAACTAATTCTAATGAAATTTCCAAACTTACATATAGTTTGGACTGCAGGAAAAAATCTTGCATTACCAGACACCTTAAGTCGAAATACACCACCTGAATTACTTACTCGAAAAACAACAGTTGAAATACCCAAAAATATAAAATTCTACCTTGCAGAAAACGAAACATCACCCCGATTGGAATGCAAATATGCAGTAAAAACTGATATTGAACAATCACAAATAAATAGTTTACAACATTTCCCACTTTATTTAGATTGTCAAAATAATCATTATGAAGTTGATTTACTTGGAACATCAACTTTCAAACCAATCCCATATTCTCAATGGATAAAAAATAACACCCAACAAAAACGAACAAAACAACACCCGCCTAAAAAAGACCATTTTCCACTAATTGAAAAAGAAGATTTAACTGATAAAATAAATTTATCAGGACCACAAACAAATGATTCAAAATACACAATAAATCAAGTTTTTGACCTTCACGACCCACTTGATACAATACCCTTATCTAAATTCGAAATTGAAAACATTTTTCACCCTCCAACAGAAACGATTACAATTTCAACACTGAAACAATATCAAAATCTTGACCCGATAATTAGACAACTAAAATCATGGCACAAATATAAAACTAAACCTGTCAAGGCAGATTCAACCATTCTAGGAAACAAAACACTCCTCCGATACTTTCGCAAATTTAACAACACAACAATTAACGAAAATACAGACCTTTTAGAGTATAACCTGAATGAATCTACAGTTCCCTGTCTCCCTTTAAGTATGATTCTTATAGCTTTTAATATTTCACATACACAAAATATTAAAGGACACTCTGGATCAGAAAAAACATATTCAAATTTTATACAAAATTTTTACTTCCCAAATGCACCAATTTGGATAAAAGTACTATGCAATGATTGTATAGTATGTCAACTAAATAAACCTTACCCAAATCAAAAACAAATAGCACAAAAACAAGATTTTAAAGGACAAAGTTTGTACTTTAATCATCGTATCTCATTTGATACCAAAGGACCAATTTCACCCTCATCCGAAGGAAACTCCTACATTATGGTAATTGTTGACGCATTTACACACTATGTAGCACTTAACCCAGTACCACATTGTAACGCTTATTACGCTTACACAACACTCTATGAACACTGGATAGCAAAATTCGGACTACCAGAAATTTTAGTTACAGACAACGGTACAGAATTCATAAATAATGAAATTATCACACTATGTCATTTATACAACATTAAACACAAACCACGTACATCTCATGCACCTTGGACAAACGGCTTAGTCGAAGGTATGAACCGTTCATTACAAGAATATCTTAGATGTATCATCAACGGAAATGATACAAAATATACCGAATGGTCAGCAGATGTAAAATTATTTCCCTTAGCATATAATTCACAAATTACGACAACTTTAGGAATGTCACCATACGAAATGGTTTTTAACCAAAAGCCACGCAAACCAATAATGTTTACAGCAAATTCTCATAAAAACGCACAAGGTTATTGTCAACCAAATAAAGACTCAATTTGTTATAACCTACCTTTACATACACACGATGAAGATCATTTTCATCACCCACAAATTCTTAAACTAGCCTCCGGTACACACACCGAATGGATTCTAAATAGAGATAAAAAACACAATGAAATTTATCAAAAAATAACAAAAAAGTTATTACAAAGACAAAACATTAATGAACAAATCAATTCACGTTTTACCCCAGCCTCCGAATTAAAAATTGGAACATTTGTTTTAATACCTAATTTTAATACTCAAAAAGGAATTTCTAAAAAATTACAACCCCTTCGAAAAGGACCATACCAAATAATTGCAAAACCCACTGATGTCACATATAAAATTACCGACTCAAACAAAAAAGAAATTGTTCAACATCGAAACAACCTATTACCTTATTACCCAAAAGAATACGCACTCCGCGAATTAACTCAATTATATTCTTTCACAGGATTAAAAATCATTCAAAATGAACCACATCTGAAAAACACAGAACAAAATGATAACCCCACCGAAAATCAAAACACAAAACCAACCGCCACCAAAAACAATACACAAAACCATAAAGAATCCCCAAAACAAAGAAAAAATAAAAAGATGACCGAACAAATAATACCCCAAGAACAAATCGACAAATCAGAAAATAGAAAAACAACAAGACTCCGAAATCAACCACGTAAAAACTATAAAATATTCATCCCCCAATCTAAAATTTTAAAGAAAGTGGAATTTCAAAAGTAATTTTAACATTATACTTCACAATCTTGAAACCTCCGAAACATTTTCCATTTACATTTTTCAAAATAACATGCTGACAAGTACGTAATAATTCTAGTTCAAAATAGACCAATAGGATTCATCCAATCCGTCACTTTCTCTAACTCAAACTAAGACCAATTAGACGAATCATATAGAACTCCAGGCACATCTATAACTATAACTTTACGACCTCCAGGTCAAAAATAAGCAAACCACTCCAACTTGACAACTAAAATAAATATCACCATAATACCGTACCCCTCCCTTATCTAATAACCCAAAGATCAACAATATTTCCCCAACTCAGACCACGAATACCCCCAAAACAAATTTGTTAACTTAGCCTAAAGTAACAAAATGAACATTTTAATTAGCCTAAAGTATAAAAATCTCACCATACCCCGGATCATTTGACAAACAAAAATAAAGAAAAAGACGACCTCCCGATCACCATGAAAATTGCCCCCAACAATTTTTTACAAAACTCAACCCACTTGTCAAAAAACTAATAAATAATCCGACCACACTAGAAAATCGCCTCGAACAGCAAAAAATATTCGACCAAGAGATCATTTCTTAAATACTCTTCTCTCAATCAGTTACTCAAATACTCATAAATCTTAAACATTTTTTTACAATACTTGAAACCTTTATAATATTTCTTTTTGATATACTTGAATCTTTTCTAATAATCCTAATCATTTTTTGTAACATTTTTTTAATTTTCTACACTATACTCGAACTATTCCTCCAACTTTCCAAAACCCTTGATTACATCCACAGGTACGATTTATACAACTTGTCTAAATGATACGAACAATTTTCAGTAGAACTGATATTTTCTTATTGTTTGTAATTTTCATAACATTTTTATCATCCCTCATTTTGACCATATGTAAATGTATAAAGAAAGCAATCTTCACATTTGCCCTAGCAACAATCCTCCTAATTCTTTTTTTAGAAGAATATTATAATAAACATAAACCTTCCCACTAAAGTAACAATTCAAAAATCCATCAAAAATTGCTACCCAACAGTCACAGAATCAGTCTTCACCGACATCATCCCAAGATAACCCAACACCACCTTCAACTACTCAAAATCCTCAAACATCTACACGAATTTCTTTTCAAGACAATCCATACACTTTTGAAGAACGACATGCTCGTTTATCAGAACCACTAGAACCAGTTCAACGACAAGCACCTCTAAGCGAACCAACATATAACCTATACCCAACACTACCACAAGAACTAAGTAGAATAAGAAATCCTAGTCAAAACCAAAATACAGTCGAAATAAATAGACAAATTATACATCCTCGACGAAACAGAAATTTTCAAACTCCCCGAGTTCATTTTGATATACCTCAATCCCCATCACAAAACACTCCAGAAAACCCCATTGGTATATTACCAGAAACCCCTACGCTTCTTTCACAACGTAGCACCTCAAGCCTACCATCAGATTACTTAGGTTCAACACCAACATCTGAACAAATACGTGAAAATCCCTTTAACACCCCAAACCAGGCATCACGACTACCATATTGGACAACACATTCATTTACACAAGGTGAATTAAATTTAGTCAATAATCCAATAGATATTTCTACGGATACAACAACATCCTCATCACTACCAGAAACATTATCACTACCATCAACACCATCAATAAGCCAGATTTCACCACCACCCTTTAACTTAAATTTTCCAAATAATCTCGACGCCAGATATCGAGAACAATCATCAATAAATATTCCTTTAAGACTAGATTGGAATACATTTACAGCACCTCCACCATTATTTGGACAACATCAAGAAAGTAACCGCCTTCATAACTGGGCACTTAATAGATTACAATATCGCCAAGATATTCACAACGATATCCGTGATCACAATATTCAAATACTCCAACAAAACAGTTTACAATTAAAGTTTGAAATCACAGTTAAGTTAAATAATATTACCCAACATCCCTACCCATTAAATCCACCTAACATAACAGCTCAATCACTACCACCACCGTTTATAACTACTGAAGTAATATACAAATACGACAGATATACCAAAAACACAATTGGCTACATTACATTTTATAATCCATACTCAGGATTATCATACACATGTATATTCTAAAATTATTAATTTTTCTCCAACTCCTTTTTCTAGTAATCTCAAATCAAAACATAAACCCTTCCCCTCGTACAGGACCACAAGATTTATTAGTAACACATTACGATTGTGAAGAAAATGAACAAAAAACACTACATAAATATGCAATAAATCAAGTATCACAATGTGAAACAGAACCACAAGCTATAGAAACCACAGATGTAATAGCAACACTCTATTCAAAAGCCCGAGCAACAACAGTTACAGGTTATAAATTCACAGCAACATTTTCCGAAAAGAAAGTACATTGTTCACAAGTCTCGAACGGAAACAAAAACCGACTTGACCATGAATCATTCTATCAGAGTAATATAGAACGTCTTTTACATCTCAATCCCGACGATTGTAAAAATGAATTACTTAGACTAAACATCACACAAAATAAAAACTCCGCAAGAAAGTTAGTTAATTTTCAAGTTTTTTCAGACTCTGTACATCAATCACAACTTGAAAGACACCAAGGACATATAAAACTAGACGAAAAATACCCGTATAACGGCGCACACGGACGATTAACCTATGACCTACACGATAAACATTGGATACCACACATTGGTAAAAATGACCCATCAAACTGCAAAGCAGACACAAAAAATAAAGGATACCAAGAAATAATGTTTTTCGATTGGAAAATACAACTCGAAAAAATACAACTAACACGAGATTTATCAGATAATACAATGATCTATCAAGGAATCCGATTACCTTGTAAAAATGATCAAGGTTATTGCGACCCTACAACGAGAACACAAGCAACCATTGTTTGGTTCCCCGAAGATACATGTACAACATTTCAAGTAGCAAAAATACACGCTCGTATGATAAAATTTCACGAAAAATATTTTATACAATCAATTCCATATGAACAAGTCCATCCATCACGAAAACTAAGTTCTAATTTTAGAAACATAGACAATATAGAAAATAAATTGACACGTTTTCAAATATATCAAGAAACAGAACTTGCATGTAAATACAGGAATCCACTTCACAGAACACAATACTCTGAAATATTAGTTGAATACGAAAAAGGATTCGACATGACCACTGGAAAAATGAAACTTGACCCATATGCCACAGGTCATCCTCCAAACGAAGGAACATCCTATATACCAGTTAATTTTGAAAAAAGCAACGGACAACCTGGTGGACATCTAAAACCCCATGACACCAGAAGCACACGCTTACAAGAATTATCACTAATGAATACTACATATTTCGGTAATATCCACTATGATATTCATTTAGATATGAAACTAGATTATACAATTAGCCGAATTTTTCAAGAAATGTCACTCTCCGAATTAGAAACACTACACCAACTATGCGAATTAGAACGAACACAAATATTACAATCACTTGCACTAGCAGTATTAAAAATACCCTATGCAGGATACTTATTATCTGGAAACAGATCAAATTTTTTAGACTATGAAGGAAACATCTTATGGTTTTATACTTGTACTAAAAAAGTATCACCACTATACGTTTTTGAAGATAAACGATGTTATAAAAGAATCCCTATCTTTTATAAGAATAAAGTACATTTCGTGGATACACTTTCACGAAGAACCTATTTCTGGGATACCGCAGTCCCATGTGGATCAGAAAACAGCCACAATGTAGTACAACTAAACCCTGATGAAAATAAATATTATCTTCTCACTCCATATCCCACATTAATGCAATCACTCAAAAAATTTTCACCAGAAAGCATTCGCGCTATTGCTCGAAACCCAAATATAGACTTACAATCAATAGGAATCTATTCAAAATCAGATATTCAACATCACATTAGAACACAACAATTCCAAGAATTATTAACACAAATGGACACTATACAAAGACAATCAATAGACCAAAATCTACGCAAACTTGCAGAAACCGCAGGATTTGCCGATATCTACACGCAAGACTATAGCGGATATTTTAAAGACATTAAAGATTATATATATCTAAACGGTGAAAAATACCGTCCCCAAGATATATCACCAATTAACATTTTTAGCTTTGTTACACTCAAAAATGAGATCCTCGATTTTCTAGGATGGCCCTACTACATCTTAGAAAAATTGACTATTTTATACGCAATGTTTAACTTTATTGGATTTCTTTTCTCACTTTTAAAAGGAATCTACAACACATGTGCTATACACACACAAGTAAACAGACAAGCAAGCGTAGCACGCATACTCTTTGCAGGATTTTTTGGAATCTTTTCTACATCTATAAACAAAATTCTTTTAGACGCACAAATAAAAGAATATAACACAAAAATAGCAACACGACAAAATACATACGACGAAGAACATAACAATGTAGACATAACGCCAACGGCACCACAATTACCACCCCTACCAAATAACCATCCACTATCCCTAGTCCCACGAAATTTTCGAAATTTAGCCATCACACATAATCCAAATTTTCGACTCACCACATCACAAAGTCCCATCCAACATATAATGACACACCAGTCACAAGATCATAATACTTATGAACAAATTATTGAACAACCCCATACCACCGCTTTTCAGTCTCAAAATAATCATTTTTTTAGCCCACGATGAGCCGCCAACTTGGATCACTACACCGATCAAATTCCCACCCAACCAATCTTACCTCTCCAATCCCAATAATACCACTTTTTGCTTTTCCGCCACCCGATTTTCCATCTAGTAATGTAACATCAGGCATGAATTCCGACACTAATTCACACATCTCAGTTTTATATTCCATCTCACAACTCAATAACCCGAATATTGAAACCCCCGATGAATTTGCCGACTCAGAACCATCCCCATCCAATAATTTTCATAACTCTTCTAATTTTTCTCAACCCCCTTTTCAACCCATATTATCCAATAACCCTGACCCAATCACTTCCACACCCTCTTATGCTTCCCAAGTTACCCCAACCTACTCCTCATTTCATTCTGACCAATCATCTCATTCTCCAGACACCCCCCGAATCTCCCCAGAGCTAGATAATTTTATTACCCTTCAACAACAACCCTACCACCTCCATACCCCAACAATAAACCAAATCTCCTCCACAATAAATTCATCCAACCCCCCTACCCCTACACCCTCTTCAAATTATACTGAATCATTAGCACCATCATCCACATCAACTGAATCTTCACTCAACACTAATAGAGCTTACCGCACTTTTAAAAGAAAGTTCCCCAACCATCCTTTCCCAGCAAAACCAGGAACAGCCCGTGAATACATCAACCACCCCAAGCATACTAACACAAAAGAATTTTTAGCCATCACCTTACCCTCATTCCCACAATACACCTTAAACACCCCCCACGACACTAACGAAACACGCAACTTTGTAGATGAATACGTTTTAATGCCCACTCTCTCTTGGACCTCATATTATCATTTTACTAACCCTCTTTGCTTACCTTTATCTAACACTCACATCGATATAGAGCGAAATACGGACATGCTATATCGACTCACTACACCACTAACCGCTAGACAATTTACTTACGTTGGATATAAAAAATCACTAAAAACACACACTGCACCTAGAGCTAACGAATATACACTCGAATACTATGATCACAACATCATCAGAGCTAACCAAGATCAATTCTTAGACGACGATCGCTTCGCTAATCCACAAATTACCGAAAAATTTTTCATCAAGACACCATATATATTTACACTAAACATCTTCGACCGAAAGTTTGATCACATTATTTCAGAAGCACTAACAGACACACAAGCATACGAAAGTTTTAAAGAACGCTTCCAAACATTTTCACTAACCTTTCATTTCCTTGCACCACACGAAAGAGATTTACACTGCTCACACGATATTATGTTGCGCACTAAACAAACCCACACATATAGTTATTATCGCTTCATCCAAAATCACTTTGACCTACACACACCCTCTAGACAACCACACCATCGTTTTCAATTCATTAATTCCAAATACACTTCACCATTTTTCCTAAATTTCACATATTGCATTAAAGATACTAACCTTCATGGTATTCTTCGCAATTATGATCCCATAACCCAAATGTACATCTTCTGTCCCATCACCAAGACCTTCAACGCCGAAGAATCCCGACCCTTCCTTATCCCGCACGAGTTTGTACAACCTATAGAAATCCCAATTTTAGAATTCATCCACAACACTAAATTCAATCACAAATTATATAATCTAATCCAAAACACACCTTATGAGTTTGCAGTTGGCACTGAAGAACTAACCACTATCAAGGCACTTCAATTGCTTTGGCCACTGCTTCAGACTAAAAATATCATCCGCATCTTAGCTAAACTACTAACAAATTCCGATCTCATCCACGACATCTTCCCCCACGGTTTTTTCCCCGACGACTAACAGGTAAGTATGAATTAAATGAATATTACTAACTAATTAAAATATTAAAAACTCACCATTCTTTATCCATGTTTTCTTTAGATTTTTAGTCTTCATCCGACGATCACCTATAAAAACCACAAAAAAACAAATAAAGATCGCAAATTTCATCAAACAGATTTCAACAATTCTATTAATCTCTCACACTTATAAATTTATAAATTTAATACCAATGCAGTAAATTCATTTCTAAAATTTTCCCCACAAGCAGTAAATCTAATTATGATGAAAATTTGTAACTTAAAATTCCCCAATAACTAGCAGTAAATTTCCAAATTCTATGCAGTAAATTAATAAAATGCAAATGCAGTACTAACCTTTTGATATTCTCATTCATTCGCACAGAAATTCTATCCACACTCGCACAGCTCGCCCACGAAGAATTGTTTAAAATAATGAATTTCAGTTTCAAGTTTTCACACTCAACAACTCTAACATATAGTAACATGTTTCAAACCTTCCTTTAACCCGGTTGGAAAGGAATCATATACTAAACAAAACTAACCAACGCAGCCTACTAAATACCACAAATCATAGAATAACAGCATGACTAAGAAAAGGAAACCAACGGTACCCAAACCGGATTAACCCAGTTTAAAACTGGATAATTTATTCTTTTGAAGACTATTATAAAGTCTAAGAAAGAAATAATAAAACACAAAAAAGTCGAAAGACAAACCCATACCACGAACAATTTGCTTTTTGGAAAAAGGACATAACCAACAAGACATAAGAAAAACCACAACAAACCCAACATAAAACGTTGTCACATAACAGGACCCCTCATAAAAACCGCATGAAATCATACTCCCACTCCTGGCCTAACCCACCAGGAAGGACGTCCTGAGCATGCTCTATAGCCGGCCTAACCCACCGCGCTACATCCACGCTTTGTGACCACACCTCTATTTTTAATAAGAGCTACTCAAGGGTGAGTAACTCTTCAAAATAACCGAACTAAAACAAAAAGCTTTTGTGAAAACAACTAACTAAAATCATAATTAAAAAATATTAAACTAATAAATGTTTTATAAAATGTAAATTACATTATGCAATACATAGATCAGAATATAACACCAAGGACGAACATCTAAAGACAAAACGACCCCACTACACTCGAGAGAGAATGGCCAACCACAATCGATATGCCACTCACAATCACAACTCAAAGGATTTAGAGTACGACTTGACTTCGCAGAAAAGGACTTCATTGAACTAGACCAATGACCACCTCGATGTTCAAGTATACGTACAGATCCGAGTAACCAGGCATCCCCTCCACGCACAATCTCCACGCCATTCCCAAACTAGATCAGACACAAAAGAAGTTCTCCACGCAGAACAGAAAAACCTGACATAGCCAACCATTCTGAAATCAGATTTGAGTTTGTTGCAAAGACTTAGTCGTTGTCACTAGAAGACACAACGTCTTATGTCTCTAACTCCAGCTTCCTGGAACTTCTTTAACAAAGAGGAAACGGAAGAAAATGATGTTCGCCAAAAACCAACGTCCATCATCCATCCTTCGAATCGCAGAAGAACTATTCTAAAAAACTCTGTAAAACCCGGATGGGTGGAACCTGATCTAAACTACATTTTATGATTGGATAAATTAGATATTTTACCAATGTAAAGTATTTAATATTAACCAATCATGATCCATCTAACTAACAACCCACTTATTTGTAAGTGCTGAAGTTACTTGTAATTTCAGCACCAGAGAGATTTGAATTTAACTTAGAAATTAGTTGGACTCTCCCGAGCACTTCAGCAGCCGCAATAAACCAGTATACCCTAGATCTATTGAGCCTAGCAGAGACTAGTTAAACAACCTGAGACTAGATAGTATAAGAGTAAGATTAGGATCGGTATTAGACTAAGAAGTTGCACGAATCTATCCGGCCGAAAATAAGATAGCGTGACGAGCAGACGGTGTACCCTATCCGAAATTACTCTATGAGTTATACACTCCAGTCCTAACTCAGTGGGTACTTTCAACTAGATGCAATTTTCACAGTCGGTCCTTATTGATCGATTTTTTTCTAGGCTTGTCATTTGATTGGTTTCTCTGCATAATGTACTGTTTCTGCTCAGTTTTTTTTCTATTGGAAAAGTGTTCAAAATAGTTTATTAAATTAAAGAAGGTTGAAAATCGAAAAATGTGATTTCGAACTTTTTGACATATTTGAGTATAATCAGGTGAAAGCATGAAACGCTGCTCCTGTAAACAAAATTGAAACGCAAAACGATGCAGATGGGCAGAAATTTTGCATTATTTACAAAAATAAACACAAGCTATGAAATTTGTTTGCTTTGGGTTGTCCAAGCAAGTTGAATAGAATCGGTGACATTTCAATTATTTGGCCTTTAATTGGTTTTATTTTGGATCTTCGTTTTTTTCCAAAGATATCCAGTTTAAACGATACCGCAAGTAAAATCGGAGAAATCATTTTCATTTATTTTGAGTTAAACTATGCAAAACTAAGTTTACTCGTTTAATTTGTACCCTGTAATCCATAAGAAAACTGGACTTCGAGACAAATTTTCTTTTCAAAACGCATTTTTATTGGTAATTAAAACTTTATGTGATTGTTAAAAAACGGTGGTGACGAGGATCCAAAATATTCAGAAACAGTCAAATGGAGTTGAGCTAGCTAAAAGAAGCGCGTGGAATTATGTTTCCATCCTCGTCAATAATTTTGATGTCAGGCACGATCAAGTTCTTTGTCGGGTCTTCTTTCGTCCTGTTCCCTTTTTTGCCCCTGCCCCCCTTCGTGCGTCCCGTTTCCTCCGATGGGTAATCTGAGTCCCCCCTTCTCAGACATTTGCAGGGGGAAAAGTTAAAACTCCCCCTCGCTATTTTGAACACGAATAAAACTGCTACCAGAAGAATGAATGCGGCGCTGCCAGCTATGGCGATGTATATTATGTCTAAAGATAGTCCGTCGTCGCTGTTTTTGGGGTCTGGGTTAGCACCAAGAAGACTCGTGTTTGAAACTGCGTTTGTGAGGTTTAAGGAGCCAGATTGGTCGGAGAGATCGGAGCCGGAGAAACCCGGCGAATCTTTACTGGTCATCTCTGAAACAAGACAGCCCGTATGAGGACGATGGCTTAAAGATTCCTACTGCTGGTTAATGCCTTTGAAGTACATATTGAAAAAAATGATTAAAATGTTCAAAAAATTTTTAAAATAAATTATTCATCTTTTAAAACCTTTTCATATCAAACTCTATGTCAATTACAAAAAGATATGTTTTTGTGTTTGAAAAAGTACTGTATGAAAAAAAAACCAAGCAGCTGCTTGCATCGTCTCAACTTGGAGTGATGTCTATTTCCGACTAATTCGCCGACTAATTCGCCGCTTACACTATAATAGAGTGAATGTACAGCGCGTTAATTATCCCAAATGGGCAAGTTTCAACCCCCTAAATATATGAACAATAATTTTAAGTCAATAGCGCAACGAGAGGGAAAGAGAAGGCCACTCTCCTCCTTATATCTGGTCTCGACAAAAATTACATTTATCGTCAAGTCTTCCAAAAACGCTCAGAAATGTCACTTTTTCATAAAACAGACCACGGTGCGGATAACTTTGGAAAAAAATGTTCATTCTAGGGTTTCGGTAGAACGTAGAACATAAACCTTTCCTAATGGCTAGTCTAAGAAATTCGAAAAATCCCTTGCTGTCAACAAAAATTTTGCGCACATAATTGTTGAAATATGTTTCTAGTTTGCGCTCAAGGTAAAGTTGTACTTCCTACCTAATATGTACTCACGTCAAAATGGCATGCTAAAAGTCGAAAACTGCCTGACCAATTACACCTAGGACAAATATTCCCTAATTTTCTTCAAAAATCGGAACAATATCACAAAGGCAAAAAGAAGCGAGACTGCTCGTACCAGGGCAAAATCTTCGACAGGAAAAAGAGCATTTTTGAACTGGAAAATTGTCAAAAATAAGAAAATTTACAAAAATTATACAGAATTAAATTGTACTTTACTGCAAAAAAGTGCAAAACTCTGTCAAGCTCTCACCATTGCCTTGAAAACTTGTACAGAAAACTATAACGTTTCATTCTGCAGGCGCAAAAACGATCTGCAGCAGCATAGACGTTTTTTTTTAACTCACTTCCCTGAAATGTTGTTTTCTTTTCGACATTTTCCTCTTTACAATATTTTAAAAATCTTTTAGAAAAACTCAAAAATCCGGAAAACTGTCAGCTTTGGATTTCAGCAACAAAAATGCTGCAAAAGTCTGCAGTAGTTAGAAGTAAAATCCACTTTCTGATAAAAAAAATATAGTTTGCGATTAAAAAATCAGAGATTCAGAGCATTCAACTGTTCATAAATTTTCGACCAAATTAGTTACTAAACTTGATAATTACTAAACTTGATACCAAATTTCTCGTCTGTTGTGAAATATACTTATTATGCACGTCGCTAAAGAATTGCTATGTTTTCACTCATTCTTTTTACCCCTCGTGTTATTTTTTTGCGTCTATGAAAAACGTGGGTGACAAACGCTCGTAAAGTTGTTCTTTGCTTGATGATATTGGCTTCAAAAACTTGAATAATGTTTGAATACCAGACCAGGTGTACTCTGATCACATTTAATTTGCGTTTTCATTCACATTTTTTAGATAGTACGTTGAAAAACTAGGGTACGTTAAAAAAAACTTGTAATTCTATTGTTTTGCTTTCTTATCTCGGCAAAATTTTGCAAGCAAAGCTTACAGAAGATGAGCAAAGCACTGGTAGTAGCTGAAGAGGCTTTCTCATTGATTCTGGAAGGAGTGGCACTGATGAATGCAATCCTAAAGTTTCGGAAAAGTCAAATAACAGCTGGCGAACTATTTGTCACAATCGGCAATATTGGAATGCGGTTGTTCAAAAAGTACATCAAAACCAGCCAGGACGATTCGTTGGCGAAAGCATACAAGGTGCTGTCGCTTGAGAATGGGACTAAAGACCGCGACAAAATAGAGGAGAAGTATCACGAGCGGGCAAAAATTCATCATCCGGATAAAGGCGGCCGTAATGATAATTTTGTCGAAATTAAACTCGCCAAAGAACTCATTTTGAGTGAACTGGATAAGTCTTGAAAAAAATATATTTAATTAAATATTATATAATTGCTAGACCACTTATCATTAATTTCCCATGCAATAGAAAGCCTAAAAGAGGAGCTGGAGCGAAGCGATGGGTGGGGAAATTTTTCCATAAGACATTGTATCATAAAATGCCATTTTTCACACTATCTACCGATATTAATTTTTAGACCACCAGCTAATTTATGGGCGGGGGCGGGGGCAAACGCTCCTCTCCCCTCAGGGATTCGATCCTTTGCCGATCCAAAGGCTCTCCCTCGTACAATTTGAAATATCCCTTTTTGCTGACTGAATCTAAAATTTTGAGGGGGGAGCGCGCGCCGAAAAAACGCGATTTTTTGGTCAAAATTATCCAAAAAGTTCCTGAAAACGCCTTTTTTGGCCTTCTTTTTCAAAAAATTGCCTGCGGCACAAAAAAATTTTTTTTGGTCAAAATGGGGTTTTTATAGTGATTTGGGAGAGCTCACAAAATCAATTTGGTCGACCTAAAAAAAACAATATTTTTGATATGGTTGACAATATTTTTGAAATTTTTTGAAAATCCGCCCCTCCTCCAGAAAATCCTAGATCCGCCCCTGTTTTAAGCGTTAATTATCATTTTGCTAGGTTAAACAAATAAATGGCCACCGAGCAATAATTGTGACAATTTAAAGCTATTTTTGGATGATAAACAATCAACTTTCAAACAAAAACCAGAGTAGTTGGAACTTTTAGTTTTTTTATTCATGGAAAATATTCCGTCCATTTTTTTTGTTGTGACATTTTTTTACCTCAGCGTTATTGCTTAGAGTAAGTAAAATCGCACTTTATTTTGAAAAATACACATTTGTATTTAGTTGTTTTGGATTAATTTGTAAATATTGCACTAGAATTAAAAATCCCATAAATACTAAAAGACCTAATACTTAGATTCAAATCTACAGATTGCACCAGACTTTTAATTTCGAAGCTATCTTAAGCTGCAAAATAACTTAGCTCACAAATCAATACCAATTGGATTGGGTCAAGTAATCTGATTTTAACAACTTGGTGAATTTTCAAGTGCAGCAATTTGAAAGTTTGGATCTAAAAGCATTCGTTAAGAAGCTGAGGATCTCAGCTAGGCCCTCATGTTAATTATTTTTCATATGAAAAAAACTAAAAACTTGTAAGGCTCTTAGGCAAAAGTTGACTTAAAATTCAATTTATATAATAAAAATGCACAAAATCGGCGTTACTTTTGCTTCGTAGCTGAGTAGTTTTTGTTCCGAATTTCGAATAAAATGAGGAAAATTTCGGAAAAAGTGAGGAATTGATTTTAGAAAAATTGACTGCCTATGGGCATCGATGCGGAAATTTTTGGATTGCTAAGCGAGTATGATTGCTAAAGTGCGGCTTCGCTGGCTGGAATAATACTTTGATAGATTCAATACGCTAATTAACTATGCCGGCAAGCTACCCGATCTTATAGTCTTTCAATTTTGAATTGAGGAAAGTTAATTGGTCTTATTAGTTCCAGAAACAACTCAATTGCTAACATTTGGATCATGCAGGGCTTTGCCTTGATACGAGCAGTCTGGTTTGTGTTCCTTTTTAAGCAAGGAAAAACTAAGGTGAAGGCTTAGCTAAGATCTTTAGCTTCCCAACGGATTCTTTTAGGGTCCAAGTTTTCAAATGTTTTCTTACTGTTTACGGGAAAATTTTGGCACTAAGATCACTTTTTTTGTCACCGTTCAATTCAATGGCCTAAAACTTGACACGGTTGTTTATTCACCTATTGTTATAATTTAATAATTTCAACGAGTGAAAGTTTGAAAGCACGGACTTCTGCGGCAGAAATTTTTTTGCTTCTGGACTTGATTTAAAATTTTTTTATTTTAAGTACAAAGATTTGTGTGCTATTATTATTCTCTTTCTCTCTAAATCCATGTTGCAATTTTTTTTTCCAAGAACGTAAATACATTTTTTTGTATAGCAGGAAAGCTTTGTACGAAATATTCAAGTAATTTGTTACTTTATCTACCACAGAGCTGACTTTAAAAGCTTTTGCTAAACTTTTAAATTTGATAATTACTTTTATTTTGAAAAACACACCTTTGTATTTAGTTGTTTTGGATTATTTTGTAAAAATTGCCCTAGAATTAAATATTCTAAAAGTCCTAAAAGACCTGAAACTTAGGTGCAAATGCCACAGATTGCACTAGACATATATTTTTGGAGCTATCTTAAGCTGCCAAATAACTTGGCTCCGAAATCAATACCAATGTGAATGGGTCAAGTAATCTGATTTTATCAACTTGGTGAATTTTCAAAAGCAGCAATTTGAAAATTTGGATCTAAAAGCATTCGTTAAGAAGCTGAGGATCTCAGCTAGGCCCTCATGTTAATTATTTTTCATATGAAAAAAACTAAAAACTTGTAAGGCTCTTAGGCAAAAGTTGACTTAAAATTCAATTTTAATAAAAATGCACAAAATCGGGGTTACTTTCGCTTCGTAGCTGAGTAGTTTTTGTTCCGAATTTCGAATAAAATGAGGAACTTTTCGACGAAAATGAGGAACTGATTTTGTTTCGAATTTCGAAGAAAGTGAGGAACTGATTTTAGAAAAATTGACTGCCTATGGGCTTCGATGCGGAAATCATGGGATTGCTAAGCGAGTATGATTGCAATAGACTAAAGTGCGACTTTGCTGACTGGAAAAAATACTCTGATAAATTCAATACGCTAATTTTCTAGACGGTAAATTACCCGATCTTATAGTCGTTCGTTTTTGAATTGAGGCAATTTAATTGGTCTTAATAGTTCCAGAAACAACTCAAATGCTAACAGTCGGACCATAAAAGGGCTTTGCCTTGATACGAGCAGTCTTGTTTCTGTTCCTTTCTAAGCAAGGAAAAGCTAATATGAAGGCCTAACTAAGATCTTTAGCTTTCCAATGGATACTTTAAGGTCCAAGTTTTTAAATGTTTTCTACTGTTTGCGGGAAATTTTGGGCACTAAGAACACTTCTTTGTCACCTTTCAATTAAGTGGCCTAGAACTTGACACGGTTGTTTGTTCGCCTATTGTTATAATTTGATAATTTCAACGACTGAAAGTTAGAAAGCACGGACTTCTGCAGCAGAAAAATTTTGCTTCTGGACTTGAATTCAAAATTTTGTTATCTGAAGCAGAAAGATTTGTGTGCTATTGTTGTTCTCTTTTTCTTAAACGAAACCATGTTGCGATTTTTTTTCAAGAACGTAAATATATTTTTTGTATAGCAGGAAAACTTTATACACAACATTCAAATAATTTGTAACTTTATTTACCACAGAGTTGACTTTAAAAGCACTTGTTAAGCTTTTAAGTTTGAAAAGGAGATAAGAAGGCAATTAAATTGTTGCAGACTTTTTTTTCAATAAAAATGAATTAAAGTGGAAATTAGCAATAAAAAATGTCTTACAATCAGGACCAAGTTAACAAACCCCTCCACCCACATGAGGGACGATGAAGATAATTAACCAAAAAGCAATAAATTGCTCATCGGACCAAGTTAACAACTTCTCCTTTTAATAAAACTTAACTCGCAGTTAAATCCCCATCCGACTACTTAAATTGAATTGAAATGTCTCAGCTATTCGAACCAAAGGAACTATCTTAGATTTAAGCGAAAACAGCTCCGTGAATGCTTCAGGGGGAAGGATTGTAACTCGTTTCTTGTGATTTTCAACCAATAAATTGCGTGAAATTGAAAACGAACGTTCAGAATTGAGAATTAAGAATCAGGTAAAATTCATTTTGCCGAATTCAAATTTTCTTTTCGAGTCAACTAAGTTTTGATTGCAAAACCAGCCAAAAATGCGCAGTAAGGCCTTTTTCGGAAAATTGGACCAAAAAACGGAGTTTTTTGTTTTGACGCGCGTTTTTCCCTCAAAATTAAAATACCTTTAAATGGTACCTTTGAAAACTTTAACAATACTTTTGAATGGTACCAATGGTACCTTAACAACACAGGAGTCGAATTTCCACGGTAGGGTAGTCCTCCGAAAACAAGCCGCACCTGAATTCAGTTTTGCTGGAAACTTAGGGTTTTTTTATTTATTCGGCCCAAAAATCAACATTTCAACACTTTGAAAAGAAACTAATTTGCTTCAATCTGATTGACTAGAATTAGTCAGTGAAATTTCCGTACCAACTCAAATGTTTTGTTCACAATTTTTAGTCGAATTATAAATCAGCTGAATGTACCTAAAATGAAAAACATTTGCTAAACTACTCAAAAATGTTTCAAACACGCTCCAGAATTATACCCAGGTTAGAAAAAATACAGAAAACTGCTCCAGGGAAAAATATGACCACCTTCGTATCTGCTCAAAATTTGGTCTTGTTTGAAATCGGCTTAAGAATAAAGTGATGGCATTTGTATCAACCAAATCAACCAGTGCTACCAGTATGTTGTTCTCAGTATAATGAAATTTGGGTGGAATAAGTAAAAATACCCCAAACCTAATCAATTACTTTTGTTCAAAATTCATCTGTATTGACAGAGTCTGATCAACAATTTTATCGGGAATTTTTTCTTTCACATTTTCTAAGTCCAAAGGTTGGAGACGGATTTGATAAGGTCTAGTCACATCTATATCTTGTTAATTTATTTTCAAATTTGTAGAGAAACATTAAAGGTAGCAAACAATCTTCCTATCAGTTTGACCAAACTTCATAAATATACCCTCAGAAATGTTCAGGGGCGGATCTAGGATTCTCTCGAGGGGGGGGGGGGGGGTGGTGTGGGGGAGGGTATGGTAGGGGGCGGATTTCAAAATATTTTTAAAATTTTGTCGATCTTTCTTTTTATAGATCGTTTGGCCAAAATTTCTGCGCCACGGGCAAAATTTTGAAAAAACAGACCAAAAAGGCGTTTTAAACACTTTTTGGAAATCATGCGTAACCAAAAAATTGCGTTTTATTGCCGCGCACTCCCCCATTTAAATTAGTATACATTGGCACCAAAGGCGCATTTAGAAAAATTTTAGGATCCGTCAGCCAGAATTGAATATCTCAAAATATTTCAAAGGGGGACCCTTTGGATCGGCAGGGGGTCAATTCCCTGAGGAGGGGGGCGTCCGCCCTCCCCCCTAAATCCGCTTTTGGATAAAATTTGGTTGCATTGCTTAAAACTTCCCCCGAGCCAATAAATGTCGGAAACTGTTGAATTTTTTTTAAGAAACTGTACTTATAAATAGCTTAGATTTTAACTGTCCCACTATTTTGCTTCAGTGTTAAGTGGCAAAAAAACTATTGACTTTAATAAGATTATATATCATATCAAATAAATATCATGAAATTTTACACAAATTTGCAGTAAAAAGACGAAAAAATTTTTAAAATAACTTTCTCTTAAAATTTAAGCGCCTTATGAAATTGCTCTAGAAACGAAATGTTTTTGTTTTTAAAATTTTTGAAAAACACTTTTTGATAAACTATATAGGTTTTTATTGAAACAATTATGAATTTTCAAAAATTATTCAGGGTAAAATTGCCCGTTTTTTGACAACTTATAAAAAATATTTATGATAATAATTGTCATCATTGAAAGTTTCTGAAGAGTTTTTGTTACCTTCGAAAGTTATGTTGCAAAAATTTGCCAAAATAGCTATGAATGCTTACAAGACTTCTTCTGAAAAGTTTTCATGATGTCAAAGTTTGATGATACTTAGTGTCGCAGAAAAAAATCCAAGAAAGCCATAACAACAACTGCAATTAGTTTTTTTTTCTGCGTTCTACATTTTGTTACCTCAGCGCAAATGCTAACCAGCACCGAGCGCCCACCGATCATAATCGATTAAATTGTCATAACATGGTCAGTATCAATTAAAATTTAAAATCATCGATTACAATCCATTGAAAATGAATAATTATTCTAATATTTATCACGACAATATAATCCCTTGTAATAGATTATAATCAATTAGTAATGGACTCTAATCCTAATACTTTTAAGCCAATATAATCCGTCATAATTGATTATAATAGATTTTTTCAAGAGTTTAATCATGAAAACTTCAATTTTTTTCATAGTAATCTCATTCCCAGTTTTAGTGCAGTTGCTACGTTTTTCGTTTCTTAAAAAGTTACATTTCACATCAAAAATATATATTTTTTCTGTTTTATATACTCTGAATTTTTTGTCCTCCAGTTTAATTTACAATCCCCCCCCCGTTTTCCTTACCTCCCCCCCCCCCTCATTTTACTCTAGCCTCCATCCCCCGTGTCCCGTGTTTAACCTAACCCCCCCCCCCGTTTATCCTTCCTCCCCTCCAGTTTACCACAACCGCCATTCGTACCCCCTATTGGTGGAATACGGGCGGGGGGGGGGGGGGTTTGGTAGACTTTGGGGAGTGGGTTAATGATTGACACCCCCTAGTTTATGGCCCCCTCTTTACTTCTGAGAGGTAGAAAAAAACTTGAGGGAAAGAAGTTGAGACATGGCATTTACTAAAACACATGGAAATTTTTTTGCAAATTTCCTACAAAATTTGCAAGTATTCTGCAAAAATAATTGAATTTAGTTCTAAAAAGAAAGGGGATTATAATCAATTTTAATGGATTATAATGGTTCTTTAACACAACAATAATTGATTATAACGGAGTGTTTTGGCAAAAATAATCGATTTCAGTGCCAAGAATAATGAATTTTAATCAATTTTAATCGATTATAATGGCAATATAATCAATTTCGTGGTCTGAATTTTACATCTGTAACGGACTATATTGGATTATTTTGCCTCGGAAATCCATTATAATCGATTAAAGCCCAAGGGTGCTCGGTGCGGGAAGAGTGAAAATCGACTTTAGTTTGGAAAAAGTTGTCGCAAACACTGTGTATCTAGGTGCTTGGGTTCAATCAATTTTGAAAAGTTTATTAGCGCGCACGATACACTCATGCAGATGCAGGGGCGGATCTAGGATTTGCTCGGGGGGGGGGGGGGGCGGTTTTCAAAAAGAAAATTTTGACGACCTTTTTTTTTAGGTCGATCAGATTGATTTTCCGAGCTCTCCTAAAGCAGTAAAAAGACCCTAAAAAAACAGGTCAAAAAAGCCGTTTTTGGGCACTTTTTGGAAAATTTTGACAAAAAAACGCGTTTTTTTGGCGCGCGCTTCCCCTCAAAATTAGTATATATTGGCGCCTAAGGCGCCTTTACAAAAACTTTAGGGTCGGTCGGCCAAAAATGGATTTCTTAAAAAGTACCAAAGGGGGGACCCTTTGGGTTCGCAGGGTTGGTTCGAATCCGCCCCTGCACTCATGTATTAATAGTTAAGTTGTAACGTGCACGCGTTAACTATCTCACCTTGAACGACTTGCTAATGTCAAATCGTAACTTGAGAGAAAATTATCCCAGACAAAATATTTTTTAGAGTTGAGTTCAAGGCATCAATGTTTTTCAGACGCTAAACCTTTGAGCAATTTCTTGAAAGTCGAAACAAAAACGCTGGAATTATCTTTGATATACTTTCATCGACCAAAAATCAAATGCCACAGACAGCACTAGATTTATAAAATTCGAAACAATCGTATGCAGCTAAATAATCAGGCTCAGAATTCATTACCAATGTGGTTGGGGCAAGTAATTTGGTAGCTTCATGTTATTGGTTGCGTCATTTTGCACGTTACATGAACTGTGGAAGACGTCTCCAAACTATGAAAGTCTTTCAAACTATCTTCTTACATAAAAGTCAACAAAAAGAGGATTTGAAGGATTTTGTTCCGACTTCTACGGATATGCCAAAACTTTTCGTAGTCATTCAGAACAATTTTGACTTTTTTTACAGAGAACTTTTTTCTTATCATCTGAAAGATATTGATATCCTGAGCTCAAGTCTGAGAACATAATTCACTTGTGACAGTTTTTGTAGGGGTTATGGCTTGAGGTTTGCAAGTTACTCAGCTTGGGATAATTTCACTGGAATATTTTGCCGCCTACGTGTTAATCAAACAACATATAGCGCCATTAGTTTCTTAAAAAATTGGAAGAAATACCAAGTTTGAAATCCTCAAAATCTTAGGAAGAATCTTTGCAAAATTTTTTAAAGTTTTTGAGCTAAAACCAGGGGCGGAATATAAATTTTTCTCGAGGGGGGGGGGGGGGATGGGGCGGATTTTCAAAAGCCCTAAAAAGGCGCTATTTTAGCCAAATTTTCTAAACTTTTGAAAAAACAGGTGAAAAAAGCCGTTTTTGGGCACTTTTTGGAAAATTTTGACTTAAAAATTGCATTCTTTTGGCGCGTGCCCCCTCAAAGTTCGCCTCTTTTTTAAATCCGCCCCTGGCTGAAAACATGGAAAGCTGTAAAGTAACGTTAATTAAAAATGCCCACAAAAACACAAAAAGGCACGTTGAAAACTCAAAACTTTTCTGAAGAAAAAAAACACAGTTTGTAGAGCAATTTGTTGTACTATACGGATATATGTAATTAGATATATATAATTTAGCGCATTACTTTTTATTCTAATAAAATGGGGCACATGTTTTTATGTAAAATGTAGCTACTTGGAACTCATAAAGTCCTCACTCAATTATATATAGTCGATAGAACAACTTCTCCAAGTAAACAAACCTGTCGATCCAATTAAGGGGTGATAAAATTTACTATTAAAAAGTCACTAAACTGATTCTCGGACTACGCAAACATCTTCTCCCTTAAAAACTTAAACATGAGTTAAATTCTTCAATAACACTGTTTTTAAATTGAATTTTCAGAGCACTGGTTGTAAAAAAAATTCTGATTGGCTTAAGCTCCTAACCACCCACGTGAATACCGCCTCCATCTAAACGTCTCATGGTAATTTGGATATTGCAAAATAGTTTCAAAGGAGGAGGATTTTGGGTCATCAGAGATCAAATCCGCAAGATGGAGAAGTCCAAAAGATCATCTTGGACCTTTTGCCAAATTTTGAATATTTTTGAATATTTTTTGAGAATAGCTAAAAATCCTCGCATTTTTAGCCTAATAAGGTAAAATGCAGTCCAAAATACACAATTATATACTCACAAAGTTGTATAGCGGACTTGCATAAAACTCCTTTCAAGAGCTGTAAGAATTTTGAGAAATATTTTTGGGTAATGTTGCCCATTTTTCATGGAAATCTTATCAAATTTATTGCCATCCTTGAAAATTTTTGATGAAATTTTGATATTTTCGAAGATTGATTGGCAAAAAATTGCCAAGATAGATATGAACTACTTCACGATTTAGCAAATATTCTAGCAATGTCAAAACTGTTAAAACTGATGAAAATATTGAAAAAATGTTACCTTGTTAACTAAAAACATTCAATAAACTGATGCTACACTGAAAGCCCAAAAATATATAGAGCATAAACACTGCCGCTGTACCAGCAGTAGATTTAGGATAGGGGTGGGTTGGAAGCCCCTTCTGCCTTCAGGGATTGGTAATTTGAGAAGGGATTGCTCGCAGAAAAAAAAACAATTTTTTAAACAAACTTTTCCAAAAAGTACCTTAGAACGTGGTTTTTTTTCACAAATTTGCCTGTAGCGCAAAAATTTGGTCGAAATGCGGTCTACATAAACATTTGGGAAAGCTCAGAAAACCAGTTTATTGGTCGATTTGAAAAAAATGACAAAACTTTTGATTTTTTTTTCAAATCACCCCTCAAGAAAAACGTAGATCCACCACTGCGCTGCAAAGTAATCTTTTTGGTATTTTAGATCCAAACTTGAGAAAAATTGAGGAAATAAAAGTTGAGATTGTTGTGATTGTTTAAACTCGAATCACTCTCGTTGATTCTATGATTCTATGATTCATATCTCTCATACTATCGGATATAAACAAAAAAAACTGTAAAGCTAAATTACAAGCAAAGTCTTTAACCTGTGAAACATATAAGCAAAACATATAAGTAAAACATTTAACCCCTGATATTTTTGTAAGGTTAATATATATTGCATATTTCAGACAAGCAACGTGAACAAAATTTGGAATAGCGATGAATTCTTGTGCTTAAGAACATAATGAATTAACTTATATGCTAATTTTTGAATTTGATTTTTTCAATTAATTTTCTTAAGTTTTTACATAATCAATACACTTGAAAATTTTATAAAAATATCTCTAAAATTTTTTCAACTTCAATCATGGTGTGAAACAGTCGGAAAACTCCCAAGGTTACCTTGACTGCATGCTGAGATTTTTTTTACTGAAACCAACTTTCGATGTTTGGGAGGCGTATCATTACGAGTACAAACTGTGCAGTGGATAGAATAGTCGCACAGTTTGTGTCCGTATTTTCCTGGGTTCCAGAGCCAAATATTTAAAAAAGTTTGGAGTATTATTACGGGTGGAGTATCATTACGAGGCCAAACTGTGCACTGGATAGGCGCGGAGTTTGTCTGTATGTTCCTGGGTTTTTGAGACTAATCTATAAATATGCAAAAAAGAAAGAACAAAAGAAGAACAGAAAAAGCGTCCTTTTTGAGGAATCCGCTTGTAGTTAGCAAAATACACAGTTTGACCTTATAATGATGACAAAAAACCCGAATAATACACTTCAAACGCCAAATTTAAGATAGATAAGTTTCCTTTGCACGCTAATTTAGACAAAAGTTATTTATATTTCGAACGAGTATGAGAACTATTGATTTTTCCGCCCGTACCGAGAAGTTCTTTATTTCTGACCTTGGATAATTTATATCTAATCTGTTTTTCTGGTCAGAAATTCTTCGTGAAATGTTTAAATTAAGCAGGGAGTGTTTTAAGTTTCTTTAATTCTGATCTTATTTCTGATCAGAAATTACCTGAATCTAGGCTATGTCTAGCTACAAGAAATGTATCATGCTAGGGTTTGAACCCCAGATTTTTTTGTACTTCAAAGGCGGTTGTGCTGACCGCTTGGCAACATGCCCTAATTCTATATGATAGTTTTAGCAATCTGATGCAAAGCAGCATTTGTTATAACAAGTGTTTATTTTCTTACACACTTTTGCTGCGGATATTGTGAATATTCGAAGCATGTATATCTTGTTGCAGTTGAGCAGTTAAATAATTTTTTTTTTCGAATAACTAATTATTTCTAAACTCAGAAAGAAATATATCATTTCTGTACAGAAAAAAAAAACAAAAAAGTGGCTAGGTAATCTACATTTCTATCTAAAAAAAAAACAGTCTTCGTTGGGTACGGGCGTCTAATTTTTGAAATCTCTATCAAGGTAAAATGTTTGTTCATGTGTTTACTTGCCGAAAATGTGAGTGGACAGAAGCGTATGAAAATAGTCAATCAGTCAAAAAAACCAAATTTTTTTTCTAATAAAGAAGCTTTCTTAAAACAAAAATATCCAAATCGAAAGCAAATTCTGAAAATTTTTTGCGTAAACCCAAAAAACTATTTTGTGCATTACCAAAATTTGCGTATTTGTGAAATGCAATGATATGTCCTTCCCTCCGATAAGCTTCTGCTAGTTTCACAAACAGTTCGTGCATCGGTTCTGGCAAGCTCACAACACCTATCAGCTTGACTGCCTTATCTTCTGATGTTTTTGTCAACCAATATCAAATTCAGGGCACTCAATCAATTTAGTTTCTATGAGAAAATTTTTGTTCAAAATATCGAAAACTCGAATCTAAGTGGCTGATATTCTTTTTCCGTCATACTGTCCCTGCATTATAAAAAACTTATGAGCAGCGTTTTACGGTATCTTGCACGACAGAATTTTAGTTCCACTTGCCATACGTGGGATTATCGTATGCGCTGCTTCTACGGAATATTTGAAAATAATCTGTGAGGCAAGTCCTTCAGACCTACGTTTCCACAGCCGCAAACTGATAAGCTGGTTCGAAAGGTGACGGGAGCCATTTGTTCCGCTGTACTCAAATTCGGCACAAAAGAATCGCTAGAAAGATCACAAATTAAACCTTTTGTCAGCCATTCAACATACGAAACTTGAAAAAATATGCATGTCGCTAGAAAAGTCCTAAAATCAACAGTGAAACTTTTCAAAAGTGAAACTTTCACCACAATACTTTTTTAAAAATGTCAGAGCCTTTTAAAGGACAATGTTTTTTATTACGCAAATAATTATTAAGCTTTCAGTTCTAAATTATGATTAAAATTTTTAATATCGACGGATAAAGTTTGCCAAACTTTCATACATCTCAGTTTTTTACTTGTAGACTTTTTATGTTGTTTTTGAAACTGTTAGTGAGTGAGGATTTGATCGAGTGTGGTGAATGAAGAAATTATTTCGAGCAATTTATCGAAAATTTTCCTCGAATAGCTAAAAACAAAATTGAAAGTTATTCGGAACAAATTGCCTAACTGCTTTTTTTAGTAAGATAACCCTTTCATAAAATAGAGTGGTTGGAAAAAAATAAAATTGACAGAAAATAATTGAAGATATCACATACAAGTTGATATACTATCGGAATAATAATTTCGACCATATAAATTTGACATGCCATAATTATGTTTGTTATGGTTTTTTATTGGCCATGAAATGATTTTCATCAAAAGCAGTTTTTCTGAAAGTTCATTTACTAGCAAGTAAAATTCTACGCATTGGAACCTGATCTAAACTACATTTTATGATTGGATAATTTAGATATTTTACCAATGTAAAGTATTTAATATTAACCAATCATGATCCATCTAACTAACAACCCACTTATTTGTAAGTGCTGAAGTTACTTGTAATTTCAGCACCAGAGAGATTTGAATTTAACTTAGAAATTAGTTGGACTCTCCCGAGCACTTCAGCAACCGCAATAAACCAGTATACCCTAGATCTATTGAGCCTAGCAGAGACTAGTTAAACAACCTGAGACTAGATAGTATAAGAGTAAGATTAGGATCGGTATTAGACTAAGAAGTTGCACGAATCTATCCGGCCGAAAATAAGATAGCGTGACGAGCAGACGGTGTACCCTATCCGAAATTACTCTATGAGTTAACCAACTCGGGTCTAACTCATCTGGTGCGACCATAAGTCTCGAACAAGACCTTAATAGCTTAGAATTAACCAAAATAGATTAGAAATTAGACAAAAACATTTACAAAATGTTATACGACAATAATTTAATCGAAATGTCTCTACGACTCAATAGATCAGAGCCAATATTCCGAACCATAACAGAACTACCCGGAATTGGAAGAAGACCTCGAACCAGAGACGACATACGACAAAGTAGAAACTTGCCATATAGCTATATGATAGTTAGGCAAAAACCAGAACAAACTTTTATATTTAGAATACTACTGGCAATGAATTTAGATTTTCATTTGCAAACATAAAACCTTGAAGTTAATCTTCAAAATCATTTCAGGCGCTAAACAAAATTATTAATATACAATAACGATTGATAAAAAGATCTAAGATCGTTTTCCTAAAATTCTGCAGTAATATACAAAACATGTTTGAAAAATATTTATTGAAAAATAAAAAATAAAAATTAGTAGCATGACAATAAATGGTTAGTAATCATAAATCATCCTGTTGTTCCAGCTCCATCACCTAAAACATAACAGCAATCATAAACCCACTAATATCATCAAAACACTAAATCTTTCCTTTACACACATTTAAAATTTTATTAAAACTTAAATTCACTTAATTTTAAAACCAGATCATCAAGGCTTATCCTTGGATCTTAAATCATTTTCTACTTAATTAAATTTTAAATTTGATCATCAAGGCTTATCCTTGGATCAAACAGAACAACTTTGTTCTCCCCCACCCACTTAATTAGTGTCTAACGACCTCAAACGTCGATTCACTACCCAACCCTTTCTAAAGACCTAAGACTAATAGAAATTTTTAAACAAAACTAATCATTCAAATTAGGATAAACAGTGAAGAACTTCGGTTATTCATCCTTCACTTGACCCCCCCTCTTACCAGACCCAGGATAAATCTTAGACTTAGTAAGTTTAAAATAGTATCTAACGAACTACTCGCGTTCTAATTATACCTGAACCTTGTGGATCGATTTACTATTCTCCAACCCTGAACACAATCACTACCCTTAAGTAAGATTAAGTAAGTTAACACCTTAGCTTATACTAGCCACGAGAAAGTATAAAATCATTCTTCGGAATCGATATACTTTTCTCTCCAACCCTGAACAAATAGACCCAGGTTAAGCTAACCAAAAAAATCGTAAGGACTAACAATTTAAGCAAATAGAAATCATTTAACAACCTTTTGCATCCGTCATCCTAAACCTTATGTCATTTAAAAACCTAGGAAATAAACAAACAATCGTATTACACAATTGTGAAATAGATAACAAAAAATACGACCTTGTAATCACACCTCATACACAAACAGTTGGATACATTCGAACAAAACGACAAACACTAAAAAGAAAAATAATAACGAAACAAAGACAAATAACACGAAAAAGATTTTCAAAAAATCGAAACGCATTTTCAGAATCAGAAACCAACAGTTTAGACGAACTTTACAAACTAAAAGAATCAATAGATAAAAATTACCCACTTCACGATCAATTATAATTTTCTGACTCAGAAACAACTTCAAATTCATCAAAAAGAGGAAAAAGAAGAATAAAAAAGCAGTATAAACACAAACCAGTACATTTATACAATTGGAATCAACCAATTCGACACATTAATAATTACATATTAACAGTCATCGAACGAAAAAATGAGCTCAACGCACACCCCAGGTGAAGAAAGTCCAGATGATGATGAAATCTTTCCTTTTATAGTAGATGCAACCACTGATAGAGGACAGCATATATTTTGCACAAATTTACTATTAAATTTATTTGAACCCGGAATCAGTCCATGTAAAACAGAGTTCCCAGATGTAAAAATCAAAAGACAAATCATAGACCACTACTTAAAAGATATATGCAACATAACACAACAGTATGGAATCTACTCCATAGAATTCACCTCACCAAACCATAATCATAGAAAATATACAATTCAAACAGACGATCTTGATTTAGAATTTTCAAAAGTTTTTTCAGAATATATAAAAAACATCCAATATCATAACTCACAAAGAGCAAACTCCATATTCACCAATGAAGTTTTCGCAATAATATATAGTTATATTTCGATATTAGAAAACGAAATCCCAATAACAAATGTCTCACCGACAGAAACATCTAAACATTTGAAAGTACGACATGAAATCACACTACTCTCTAGTTATTTAAACATCATTAAAGAAAATTTCACGAAAAACGACGTTTCACGTAAATGAACACTGGATAGCAAAATTCGGACTACCAGAAATTTTAGTTACAGACAACGGTACAGAATTCATAAATAATGAAATCATCACACTATGTCATCTATATAACATCAAACACAAACCACGTACATCTCATGCACCTTGGACAAACGGCTTAGTCGAAGGTATGAACCGTTCATTACAAGAATATCTTAGATGTATCATCAACGGAAATGATACAAAATATACCGAATGGTCAACAGATGTAAAATTATTTCCCTTAGCATATAATTCACAAATTACGACAACTTTAGGAATGTCACCATACGAAATGGTTTTTAACCAAAAGCCACGCAAACCAATAATGTTTACAGCAAATTCTCATAAAAACGCACAAGGTTATTGTCAACCAAATAAAGACTCAATTTGTTATAACCTACCTTTACATACACACGATGAAGATCATTTTCATCACCCACAAATTCTTAAATTAGCCTCCGGTACACACACCGAATGGATTTTAAACAGAGATAAAAAACACAATGAAATTTATCAAAAAGTAACAAAAAAGTTGTTACAAAGGCAAAATATTAATGAACAAATAAATTCACGCTTTACACCAGCCTCCGATTTAAAAATTGGAACATTTGTTTTAATACCCAATTTTAATACTCAAAAAGGAATTTCAAAAAAGTTACAACCCCTTCGTAAAGGACCATACCAAATAATTGCAAAACCCACTGATGTCACATATAAAATTACCGACTCAAACAAAAAAGAAATCGTTCAACATCGAAACAACCTATTACCTTATTACCCAAAAAAATACGCACTTCGCGAACTAACTCAATTATATTCTTTTACAGGTTTAAAAGTTATTCAAAATGGCCAACATACGGAAAATACAACAAAGGAACAAAATGATATTCACCTCGGAAATCAAAATACAAAATCAACTACCACAAAAAACAATACAAAAAATCTAGATCAAAATACATCTCAAAAAGAAAGAAAAAATAGAAAAATGACAGAACAAATAATACCCCAAGAACAAATCGACAAATCAGAAAATAGAAAAACAACAAGACTCCGAAATCAACCTCGTAAAAACTATAAAATATTCATCCCCCAATCTAAAATTTTAAAGAAAGTGGAATTTCAAAAGTAATTTTAACATTATACTTCACTATCTTGAAACCTTCGAAACATTTTTCATTTACATTTTTCAAAATAACATGCTGACAAGTACGTAATAATTCTAGTTCAAAATAGACCAATAGGATTCATCCAATCCGTCACTTTCTCTAACTTAAACTAAGACCAATTAGACGAATCATATAGAACTCCAGGCACATCTATAACTATAACTTTACGACCTCCAGGTCAAAAATAAGCAAACCACTCCAACTTGACAACTAAAATAAATATCACCATAATACCGTACCCCTCCCTTATCTAATAACCCAAAGATCAACAATATTTCCCCAACTCAGACCACGAATACCCCCAAAGCAAATTTGTTAACTTAGCCTAAAGTAACAAAATGAACATTTTAATTAGCCTAAAGTATAAAAATCTCACCATACCCCGGATCATTTGACAAACAAAAATAAAGAAAAAGACGACCTCCCAGTCACCATGAAAATTGCCCCCAACAATTTTTTACAAAACTCAACCCACTTGTCAAAAAACTAATAAATAATCCGACCACACTAGAAAATCGCCTCGAAAAGAAAAAAAATATTCGACCAAGAGATCATTTCTTAAATGCTCTTCTCTCAATCAGTTACTCAAATACTCATAAATCTTAAACATTTTTTTACAATACTTGAAACCTTTATAATATTTCTTTTTGATATACTTGAATCTTTTCTAATAATCCTAATCATTTTTTGTAACATTTTTTTAATTTTCTACACTATACTCGAACTATTCCTCCAACTTTCCAAAACCCTTGATTATATCCACAGGTACGATTTATACAACTTCTCTAAATGATACGAACAATTTTCAGTAGAACTGATATTTTTATATTGTTTGTAATTTTCATAACATTTTTATCATCCCTCATTTTGACAATATGTAAATGTATAAAGAAAGCAATCCTCACATTTGCCCTAGCAACAATCCTTCTAATTCTTTTTTTGGAAGAATATTATAATAAACACAAAATTTCTCACTAAAGTAATAATTCAAAAAACTATCAAAAATTGCTACCCAACAGTCACAAAGTCAGTCTTCACCGACATCATCCCAAGATAACCAAACACCACCTTCAATTACTCAAAATCCTCAAACATCTACACGAATTTCTTTTCAAGACAATCCATACACTTTTGAAGAGCGACATGCTCGTTTATCAGAACCACTAGAACCAGTTCAACGACAAGCACCTTTAAGCGAACCAACATATAACCTATACCCAACACTACCACAAGAACTAAATAGAATAAGAAATTCTAGTCAAAACCAAAATACAGTCGAAATAAATAGACAAATTATACATCCTCGACGAAACAGAAATTTTCAAACTCCCCGAGTTCATTTTGATATACCTCAATCCCCATCACAAAACACTCCAGAAAACCCCATTGGTATATTACCAGAAACCCCTACGCTTCTTTCACAACGTAGCACCTCAAGCCTACCATCAGATTACTTAGGTTCAACACCAACATCTGAGCAAATACGTGAAAATCCTTTCAACCCCACAAACCAAACATCACGATTTCCATATTGGACTACACATTCATTTACACAAGGTGAACCAAATTTAGTCAATGACCCCATAGATATTTCTACGGATACAACAACATCCTCATCACTACCAGAAACATTATCACTACCATCAACACCATCAATAAGCAAGATTTCACCACCACCTTTTAACTTAAATTTTCCAAATAATCTCGACGCCAGATATCGAGAACAATCATCAATAAATATTCCTTTAAGACTAGATTGGAATACATTTACAGCACCTCCACCACTATTTGGACAACATCAAGAAAGTAACCGCCTTCATAACTGGGCACTTAATAGATTACAATATCGCCAAGATATTCACAACGATATCCGTGATCACAATATTCAAATACTCCAACAAAACAGTTTACAATTAAAGTTTGAAATCACAGTTAAGTTAAACAATATTACCCAACATCCCTATCCATTAAACCCACCTAACATAACAGCTCAATCACTACCACCACCGTTTATAACTACTGAAGTAATATACAAATACGACAGATATACCAAAAACACAATTGGTTACATTACATTTTATAATCCATACTCAGGATTATCATACACATGTATATTCTAAAATTATTAATTTTTCTCCAACTCCTTTTTCTAATAATCTCAAATCAAAACATAAACCCTTCTCCTCGTACAGGACCACAAGATTTATTAGTAACACATTACGATTGTGAAGAAAATGAACAAAAAACACTACATAAATATGCAATAAATCAAGTATCACAATGTGAAACAGAACCACAAGCTATAGAAACCACAGATGTAATAGCAACACTCTATTCAAAAGCCCGAGCAACAACAGTTACAGGTTATAAATTCACAGCAACATTTTCCGAAAAGAAAGTACATTGTTCACAAGTCTCGAACGGAAACAAAAACCGACTTGACCATGAATCATTCTATCAAAGTAATATAGAACGTCTTTTACATCTCAATCCCGACGATTGTAAAAATGAATTACTTAGACTAAACATCACACAAAATAAAAACTCCGCAAGAAAGTTAGTTAACTTTCAAGTTTTTTCAGACTCTGTACATCAATCACAACTTGAAAGACACCAAGGACATATAAAACTAGACGAAAAATACCCGTATAACGGCGCACACGGAAGATTAACCTATGACCTACACGATAAACATTGGATACCACACATTGGTATAAATGACCCATCAAACTGCAAAGCAGACACAAAAAATAAAGGATACCAAGAAATAATGTTTTTTGATTGGAAAATACAACTCGAAAAAATACAATTAACACGAGATTTATCAGATAATACAATGATCTATCAAGGAATCCGATTACCTTGTAAAAATGATCAAGGTTATTGCGACCCTACAACGAGAACACAAGCAACAATTGTTTGGTTCCCCGAAGATACATGTACAACATTTCAAGTAGCAAAAATACACGCTCGTATGATAAAATTTCACGAAAAATATTTTATACAATCAATTCCATATGAACAAGTCCATCCATCACGAAAACTAAGTTCTAATTTTAGAAACATAGACAATATAGAAAATAAATTGACACGTTTTCAAATATATCAAGAAACAGAACTTGCATGTAAATACAGAAACCCACTTCACAAAACACAATACTCCGAGATATTAGTTGAATACGAAAAAGGATTCGACATGACCACTGGAAAAGTAAAAATCGACCCATATGCCACAGGTCATCCTCTAAACGAAGGAACATCCTATATACCAGTTAATTTTGAAAAAAGCAACGGACAACCTGGTGG
Source organism: Symsagittifera roscoffensis (assembly GCF_963678635.1). Taxonomy (NCBI): domain Eukaryota; kingdom Metazoa; phylum Xenacoelomorpha; order Acoela; family Convolutidae; genus Symsagittifera; species Symsagittifera roscoffensis. The sequence goes on along the minus strand of NC_087062.1, from coordinate 21,868,601 downwards.
ACATCTAAAACCCCATGACACCAGAAGCACACGCTTACAAGAATTATCACTAATGAATACTACATATTTCGGTAATATCCACTATGATATTCATTTAGATATGAAACTAGATTATACAATTAGCCGAATTTTTCAAGAAATGTCACTCTCCGAATTAGAAACACTACACCAACTATGCGAATTAGAACGAACACAAATATTACAATCACTTGCACTAGCAGTATTAAAAATACCCTATGCAGGATACTTATTATCTGGAAATAGATCAAATTTTTTAGACTATGAAGGAAACATCTTATGGTTTTATACTTGTACTAAAAAAGTATCACCACTATACGTTTTTGAAGATAAACGATGTTATAAAAGAATCCCTATCTTTTATAAGAATAAAGTACATTTCGTGGATACACTTTCACGAAGAACCTATTTCTGGGATACCGCAGTCCCATGTGGATCAGAAAACAGCCACAATGTAGTACAACTAAACCCTGATGAAAATAAATATTATCTTCTCACTCCATATCCCACATTAATGCAATCACTCAAAAAATTTTCACCAGAAAGCATTCGCGCTATTGCTCGAAACCCAAATATAGACTTACAATCAATAGGAATCTATTCAAAATCAGATATTCAACATCACATTAGAACACAACAATTCCAAGAATTATTAACACAAATGGACACTATACAAAGACAATCAATAGACCAAAATTTACGCAAACTTGCAGAAACCGCAGGATTTGCCGATATCTACACGCAAGACTATAGCGGATATTTTAAAGACATTAAAGATTATATATATCTAAACGGTGAAAAATACCGTCCCCAAGATATATCACCAATTAACATTTTTAGCTTTGTTACACTCAAAAATGAGATCCTCGATTTTCTAGGATGGCCCTACTACATCTTAGAAAAATTGACTATTTTATACGCAATGTTTAACTTTATTGGATTTCTTTTCTCACTTTTAAAAGGAATCTACAACACGTGTGCTATACACACACAAGTAAACAGACAAGCAAGCGTAGCACGCATACTCTTTGCAGGATTTTTTGGAATCTTTTCTACATCTATAAACAAAATTCTTTTAGACGCACAAATAAAAGAATATAACACAAAAATAGCAACACGACAAAATACATACGACGAAGAACATAACAATGTAGACATAACGCCAACGGCACCACAATTACCACCCCTACCAAATAACCATCCACTATCCCTAGTCCCACGAAATTTTCGAAATTTAGCCATCACACATAATCCAAATTTTCGACTCACCACATCACAAAGTCCCATCCAACATATAATGACACACCAGTCACAAGATGATAATACTTATGAACAAATTATTGAACAACCCCATACCACCGCTTTTCAGTCTCAAAATAATCATTTTTTTTAGCCCACGATGAGCCGCCAACTTGGATCACTACACCGATCAAATTCCCACCCAACCAATCTTACCTCTCCAATCCCAATAATACCACTTTTTGCTTTTCCGCCACCCGATTTTCCACCTAGTAATGTAACATCAGGCATGAATTCCGACACTAATTCACACATCTCAGTTTTATATTCCATCTCACAACTCAATAACCCGAATATTGAAACCCCCGATGAATTTGCCGACTCAGAACCATCCCCATCCAATAATTTTCATAACTCTTCTAATTTTTCTCAACCCCCTTTTCAACCCATATTATCCAATAACCCTGACCCAATCACCCCCACACCCTCTTATGCTTCCCAAGTTACCCCAACCTACTCCTCATACCATTCTGACCAATCATCTCATTCTCCAGACACCCCCCGAATCTCCCCAGAGCTAGATAATTTTATTACCCTTCAACAACAACCCTACCACCTTAATACCCCAACCATAAACCAAATCTCCTCCACAATAAATTCATCCAACCCCCCTACCCCTACACCCTCTTCAAATTATACTGAATCATTAGCACCATCATCCACATCAACTGAATCTTCACTCAACACTAATAGAGCTTACCGCACTTTTAAAAGAAAGTTCCCCAACCATCCTTTCCCAGCAAAACCAGGAACAGCCCGTGAATACATCAACCACCCCAAGCATACTAACACAAAAGAATTTTTAGCCATCACCTTACCCTCATTCCCACAATACACCTTAAACACCCCCCACGACACTAACGAAACACGCAACTTTGTAGATGAATACGTTTTAATGCCCACTCTCTCTTGGACCTCATATTATCATTTTACTAATCCTCTTTGCTTACCTTTATCTAACACTCACATCGATATAGAGCGAAATACGGACATGCTATATCGACTCACTACACCACTAACCGCTAGACAATTTACTTACGTTGGATATAAAAAATCACTAAAAACACACACTGCACCTAGAGCTAACGAATATACACTCGAATACTATGATCACAACATCATCAGAGCTAACCAAGATCAATTCTTAGACGACGATCGCTTCGCTAATCCACAAATTACTGAGAAATTTTTCATCAAGACACCATATATATTTACACTAAACATCTTCGACCGAAAGTTTGATCACATTATCTCAGAAGCACTAACAGACACGCAAGCCTACGAAAGTTTTAAAGAACGCTTCCAAATATTTTCACTAACCTTTCATTTCCTTGCACCACATGAAAGAGATTTGCACTGCTCACACGATATTATGTTGCGCACTAAACAAACACACACATATAGTTATTATCGCTTCATCCAAAATCACTTTGACCTACACACACCCTCTAGACAACCACACCATCGTTTTCAATTCATTAATTCCAAATACACTTCACCATTTTTCCTAAATTTCACATATTGCATTAAAGATACTAACCTTCATGGTATTCTTCGTAATTATGACCCCATAACCCAAATGTACATCTTCTGTCCCATCACCAAGACCTTCAACGCCGAAGAATCCCGACCCTTCCTTATCCCGCACGAGTTTGTACAACCTATAGAAATCCCAATTTTAGAATTCATTCACAACACTAAATTCAATCACAAATTATATAATCTAATCCAAAACACACCTTATGAGTTTGCAGTTGGCACTGAAGAACTAACCACTATCAAGGCACTTCAATTGCTTTGGCCACTGCTTCAGACTAAAAATATCATCCGCATCTTAGCTAAACTACTAACAACTTCAGAACTAATTCACGACATCTTCCCCCACGGTTTTTTCCCCGACGACTAACAGGTAAATATGAATTAAATGAATATAACTAACTAATTGAAATATTAAAAAACTCACCATACTTTATCCATGTTTTTTTAGATTTTTAGCCTTCATCCGACAATCACCTACAAAAACCACAAAAAACAAATAAAGATCGCAAATTTCATCAAACAGATTTCAACAATTCTATTAATCTCTTACACTTATAAATTTATAAATTTAATACCAATGCAGTAAATTCATTTCTAAAATTTTCCCCACAAGCAGTAAATCTAATTATAATGAAAATTTGTAACTTAAAATTCCCCCATAACTAGCAGTAAATTTACAAATTCTATGCAGTAAATTAATAAAATGCAATTGCAGTACTAACCTTTTGATATTTTCATTCATTCGCACAGAAATTCTATCCACACTCGCACAGCTCGCCCACGAAGAATTGTTTAAAATAATGAATTTCAGTTTCAAGTTTTCACACTCAACAACTCTAACATATAATAACATGTTTCAAACCTTCCTTTAACCCGGTTGGAAAGGAATCATATACTAAACAAAACTAACCAACGCAGCTTACTAAATACCACAAATCATAGAATAACAGCATGACTAAGAAAAGGAAACCAACGGTACCCAAACCGGATTAACCCAGTTTAAAACTGGATAATTTATTCTTTTAAAGACTATTATAAAGTCTAAGAAAGAAATAATAAAACACAAAAAAGTCGAAAGACAAACCCATACCACGAACAATTTACTTTTTGGAAAAAGGACATAACCAACAAGACATAAGAAAAACCACAACAAACCCAACATAAAACGTTGTCACATAACAGGACCCCTCACAAAAACCGCATGAAATCATACTCCCACTCCTGGCCTAACCCACCAGGAAGGACGTCCTGAGCATGCTCTATAGCCGGCCTAACCCACCGCGCTACATCCACGCTTTGTGACCACACCTCTATTTTTAATAAGAGCTACTCAAGGGTGAGTAACTCTTCAAAATAACCGAACTAAAACAAAAAGCTTTTGTGAAAACAACTAACTAAAATCATAATTAAAAAATATTAAACTAATAAATGTTTTATAAAATGTAAATTACATTATGCAATACATAGATCAGAATACAACACCAAGGACGAACATCTAAAGACAAAACGACCCCACTACACTCGAGAGAGAATGACCAACCACAATCGATATGCCACTCACAATCACAACTCAAAGGATTTAGAGTACGACTTGACTTCGCAGAAAAGGACTTCATTGAACTAGACCAATGACCACCTCGATGTTCAAGTATACGTACAGATCCGAGTAACCAGGCATCCCCTCCACGCAGAACAGAAAAACCTGACATAGCCAACCATTCTGAAATCAGATTTGAGTTTGTTGCAAAGACTTAGTCGTTGTCACTAGAAGACACAACGTCTTATGTCTCTAACTCCAGCTTCCTGGAACTTCTTTAACAAAAAGGAAACAGAAGAAATATGATGTTCGCCAAACACCAACGTCCATCATCCATCCTTCGAATTGCAGAAGAACCATTCTAAAAAACTCTGTAAAACCCGGATGGGTGGAACCTGATCTAAACTACATTTTATGATTGGATAATTTAGATATTTTACCAATATAAAGTATTTAATATTAACCAATCATGATCCATCTAACTAACAACCCACTTATTTGTAAGTGCTGAAGTTACTTGTAATTTCAGCACCAGAGAGATTTGAATTTAACTTAGAAATTAGTTGGACTCTCCCGAGCACTTCAGCAACCGCAATAAACCAGTATACCCTAGATCTATTGAGCCTAGCAGAGACTAGTTAAACAACCTGAGACTAGATAGTATAAGAGTAAGATTAGGATCGGTATTAGACTAAGAAGTTGCACGAATCTATCCGGCCGAAAATAAGATAGCGTGACGAGCAGACGGTGTACCCTATCCGAAATTACTCTATGAGTTAACCAACTCGGGTCTAACTCAGCATTTTACTCCAGAAAAGTCCGATATGATTCTTTAAAACCTGCCGCAAGTGATAACCTAAAAAACCAATGATATCAATATCCGTTAACCTGGCTCTTTTATCATCTGCATGTGTTTCTTCTGAGTCTTTTTCTCTTTAATATGCAAGTCAATCATGATTTTAATGCGTATTCGATGGAATCAATCTGACTTAATTAAAAATCGTTCCAAATTGAGTTGACGCCAGCCATTCAATCTTTTGGCAAGTTAAAAAAGTCATAAGTAACCCTTTTTGCACAAAAGCGTGATTTAAGAGAACCTAAACGATTTTCAAGATAATTTTCAGTACGACATTTGGCTTGGTTCCTTCTTAAGTTGGTTCAGAAAAAAAACGTTATGCAGTTTTCATGGATTCGGAATAAAATACAATTGCGAGAAGTTCCTCAATACTTTGGTGGTCATTATGCAATAGAATAAAAAACTGTTTTTCTTAAGCGTTTCGATTATTGCAAAAAACAGTTGGGCTCAAAATAGTTTTTTCTCTCGTGAAAAGAAATTAATGAAAATAAAATGATGATTTGTAAAAAAAAAACAAAAACCAAACACGAAGCAATTTATGTTCGAATTTTCAGTTTGCCAGAGACTGAAATCAATTTGAACACAACTTAGCAGGCTTTAATGGGCCATCTGACTGCCTTTCTAGTGTAACGACTAGACTTTCTGATATGGTACTCAACAGCAAGGCCGAATAAAGAAATTGGCTGAGAAGAAGACTAATTGTGAGCATTAATTTCAAATTGGAAGATACAATTTTCCAGAGTGTAAAGATTGTTTTCTTACCCTGTACCTTTTCTTAGATTTTTTAACCTTATTTCGGTATTTATGTTAGATGTCAAGAAGAACGCCTAAACATTTGAGTCCTTCAGCCCCGCTTTCAAATTGATCAGCATCTTGCAAAATATCTTGTTTTCATGAAACATTCCCAAAAAATTTTTTTCTGGTTGATTCTAAAGGAATGTTGATGAAAACAGTTCAGAAAACTAGCGATGTTTTTTTCAAACTCTCCGTGCAATGGCTCTTATGTCTACCGTTACTCAACAATTTTGTATCATCTGCAATTTGTATGATTTCATAAATTACCCTTTCGTAAATCTCCTTGACATATGGATAATAAAAAAAGAGATCATAGAGCTGTACTTTGAGGAACACTTCTTACTTTGACGCAACCTGTTCCACATAAAACAACTTGTGATGTCTGCTTGTCAGAAAACTCCTCGTAGTAGGGCTTATGGCAATTGAATCAAAGCCTAAGTACTTCAATTTTTCAAACAGAAAAGCATAATCAAGTAAATTGTAAGCAAAAGATAATTCAAGAAAAGCACCCACAGTCAGCGTCATATTATAGTTACCTGTTATAACTGTTCCTGCTCATAATATTAGAGCATCTGTAGTAGAAAAATGTTTTCCAATTCCAAAGATTTTTTTGTTGAAGATTTTTTTTCAAAAATTTTTGTCATGTCATGAGTAACAGATGAAGGTCAGTAGTTTGTTGCTTCTTCGGTATTGCTTTTTCATTAGAAGTGTTCTGTTTTCCAATTTAAATCTAACAAGAAAAAGTTTGAGAGCGAGGTTATTATCAATAAATTGTGGTACTAGAGATGCTTTTTGTTTTTGGGCCGCACCTGGTTATTACCGACCCTGTCAACCTGGTGTTTTTGAAAGAAAGCAAAATTTTTTTTCTCGAAACGAGAAAAAAATTTCGTTAGGTTCCATTCTAACCTATACGAGGACGCTGATTCTATTAGTGGCTGCTGAAAGTTATCATAATCTGTCTTGTTTATGTCTAGAAAAATTCCTGAATTTTTTTGTCATTTAGAATCTTTTAAGTTTTATGCTAAAACTATGTGAGACTTTGTAACTCGAATGTGTCAGTTGAATAGTTCTTTTTACCAAAAATGTGTTTGCTTTCAGGATTTTTTTTTAATCGAGCTGAATTGCATAATTGTCAATATTGAAAGGTGATCACTTTTTGGAGGACAGTCAAACACGAAAGTTTCCTTTTTAACTGGTGTCATAAAACATTTAAAGTGGTAATTTGAACTTAAGCCACTCAATTTGGGTTGAGTTCTGAGCCAAATTGACTTGCCGCCAGCTATACACGCTTATAAACAGAAACTAGGAATACTGTTCGAACGGAGGTTTTTGAGCCTCAAAAACTTTTATAAAATTTTTTCATAGAATAACTGTTCAAAATAAAGCTTTAGAGATTCAAAAACATTTTAAAAAACTATTTCATTCGAAGTTTGTTTTAAAAGTCATGATCAAGGCTTTTTTATTTTTATAATAAAAAAACTTCAAAAACCTATAGCTAAAATTTCTAATTTTGTCGAGAGGAACAATATGTACAATGCGAACTATTTCTTTGCTTTTACCAAATTTTGAAGCATTTAGACCAAATGACGCATAATTAGATGTAAAGGGGTACGTTTTTTTTGAAAAAAAATCTGTTATTTGGAGTGTCATCTAGAAATTCAAACTCCAGAAAGTTTTTGAATTCATGTTAACTTATCGGAGATTCTGAGTTAAACCTCTGTTTATGATTTTGCGATTTTTTAATATTTTCATAACAGACAGTTGTCGATTTTTGGTCTCTCTTTGTTCATGAAAACGTTCTTGTCAGTTGAGAAAGATGAGTTTTGATAAATTCCGGAATCATTTTATAGGGATTGGTTTCTTTTGTCAAATCAATTTCAAATTGTTGACTGGCTACATTTAAACGGATTTTTGTATCATCTGAGAGGTACTTAAGCCCCGAGCTTAACTTTTAAAACAGGTTTTCCTAATGATTTTTTCTCAAACATTATCAGGGTTCGAAAATTGCCAATTGGGCCAAGTTGGGAAAGTGAACACAAAATGTTTCGTGGTATTAAGTTGTCAGCGGCGCTATTACTTATTTTTGATGCAACACTAGACGCCAAATGCATCACTTCTGAAAAGTTTTGTATGGATTTTAACATCAGATAAAAACATTTTGCCATCCTTATGCCATCTAGTTAGACATCAAAGCTTTAAATTTGCATGCTACCTTTGTATTGAAAAATAACCGAAAATAATTCCTGGTTTTTCAGTTGATGGAAAAGCCAGAAAGGCGTTTCCCTGTTCAAATTAAATTTTATGGGCTAAATCCTAATCAAGAACATAAAATCGGGTCGGGTAGCTCCAAAAAAAGTCATTGGCTTAGGGCTGAACAAAATTGTACTTTTAGATTTAGATATATTTCACGCTTTTATTCAGCCTCTATGTAAATGAGTTCAAATTGAAAACTCCAGGGATTTGTTTTTATGCGTTCATGGGACGGGCAGCATTGTTAGCAGACTAGACTTATAAGCAGAAGTTCTTAAATTTGATTGAAATTTTTTGACCGGGTTTTTTTCCTCGCTATAGATCAAGTTTGACAAGATTTTTGAGATCAATCAAGCTGATTTTATCAGCCCTCCCAAAACGCTTTAAAGAACCTATTTTGAAAAAAATTTAAGCCAAAATGTTGAACATCTTTATTTTCTTATAAATGCATGCCAAAATTTGAAGCAACATCTGCTCTTGGAACAAGAATAACTATTTCTGATTAAAGAACTATTTCCGATGAAACAATGCTCTAAAGCGTAACCTTTTTCATTTTACCAGTTGTAGATTAGGAAATGCGGATTCTCTCAAAGTGGTCAGAAGCGGAAAAAGGGATTAAGCTTCAATTGAAGAGTAACATGACCTAATTTAGCACTTGGAGTACAAATGATCAAATTAGAAATCTATGTCGATTTCATTTCAATGATTGAAGAAGTTATGCGTAAATTTTTCACACGAGTAGGGAGAATTGAGAGTTTAATTTATCGCAAAACATGGTTCCGTTTTCATTACAAAAAAAATAAACAGTTTAAAAATCAGCAGGCTGCAAACCTAAAACAACAAAAAAGACATTAGTTGACGAATGTTTAGGGTTGCCGCAAAAGGTACCTTGAAAATATATTGGAATTAATTTTTTCTTCATTTCAACGAATGGGTTTTCCGAGAAATCGCAAAAATCGACAAAAGCACTTCAAGATTGATTGACAAAATGTGCTTAAATTCTCAAGTCTCTTTTGGCTAACCATATCGCGTTTTTTGAAGCAGTCTCCCGCAAGGTTTGTTTGCTGTCTGGTTTAAATATGGCTCAATAAATAAACAGTGTCTGTTAAGGAATATGAAAATTAACAAATTAAATAATCTTGAAGGAGCTGAATTTCGGAAGAGTAATTGTTTTCAAACCCCTGTATCCCCTTTCCTAACATCCAATTCACAGGTAAGAAATTTAAAAAAAATGAAACATTTTTTTTTCGGAAAGAGCTAAGAAATAAGAAGTCTGCAAGAGGGATATATTCACTAGGAGGACTTCTTTGCCTTAATTAAGAAAGTTGTTTAGCTTGAATGGGTTCTCTGTTCAAAGGGTAAAAATTGCTCTATTAGTAAAACATATTTACTGTTGGGACATACGGCAGAAGGGAAAAAAGAAACGAAGTTTTTCTTCCACCAAGACCTAAAAATATCCGTAGAGTCCAAATTGGCATACGAATTTGCGTTTTCCACCACTTTACTTAATTTACATATTGTAGATTGATTTTGTTGATGTGACGCAAAAATGAGGCAAAATGAAATTTAGCAGGATATTTTGTATGGGATCCTGTGAACAATTTCCACTGAAGTAATCAAGAGAACAATCCCCCCTAAAAGTAGTCAAACGCATCCTTACCTGGGTTGAATATCCTTCAAAAAATCCCCTGTCGTAAAACTTCTTGTAAGATTTGTAAGTTATTTCCGCTATCTTACAAATTTCTAATGGGAAATCTCTAAACTCTAAAATAGCAACTTTTTCCCTAATATCAACGCAAAAATAAAAAAAATCAAAGAAAAATTTGCCGATAAATTTCTATACCGTAATTACGGATAAAAATCCATTTGGAAAAAACCCATTTATTTTTATCTTCAAATTAGGCAAGAAAAAATTCAGATTGTGATTATAATGTATGCAAAAAAAATAGGTATAATGTATGCAAATCTATTGCCGTAAAAGTTTTCAGATTGTGGCTAAAATGAATGCATTTCGATTTAAAAACCAAAATTTTTTAAAAGCCTGAAATTCAAAAAATCTCTTAGCTAAACATATTTTGGTTATGAGGGAGCAAAGGGGCAAACGTTAGGGGGGGGGGGGGCAAGAAGAGAGGTAAACGGGGGAGGATTCGCTTTTTGAAATTTTAGTTTAGGTTTAGAAATATAAAAGGTGGTACACTCGCTTTGCAAAGTTTCCGCATTACTCATTTGACAAAAGCAGAGGTTTCCGCTAAATTTTGCTTGACGCGAAATAAAAATAATGGGAAACAAAACATTTTAATTTGATTTTCTACTTATTACATGATCCATTGTTCTTGCGAGAAAAAATGGATTTAAATCCAATTTTAGTCCAATTTTGTTATCTGAACTTAAAATTCAATATTCGTGGACCTTTTTTTTGTTTTGGTCGTCGACCAAGTAGATTTTTCGAGCAGTTTCCGAATACTATAAAGAAGCAAATTTTCGAAGAAACAGGTCTAAAGGGCCGTTTTGGGCATCTCCTAAAAACTGATAATATAATTGTGTTTTTAAAATTAGCGTATATTGGCGCCAAAGCCGCCTTTAGAAAACTTTAGTGTTGGTCGGCCAAAAATGAATATCTTAAAATAATACCAAAATGGACCGTTTGTTTGATGACGGGTTGAATCGCTGAAAGAAAGCATCCACCCCCTTTGTCTCTGTCTGACAGTCAGAATCTTTAGGACTGCTTTTCGTCAACATGAACAAAAATATAAAAAATATTCATTGTAGTCTGAAACGAAAATGAGTGCACCTAATTTTGATTTATATCACAAACTGCAGGTAATTCATCGATTTAGTTGCTGACTTTTTTTGGAATAAAACCAACCTGAAGCAAAAATTTCTTCCGTCTGATGGAGCAAAACCAACGCTGCTTAGATCTTTTTCATGCATGAATACTCCATCTGCATGATGCAAACAAAAAGAGAAAATTTTCTTCAAGTTTTGATATACTTATTACATTTTATAGTTTTATTGTCTTTCATTGAATTTTGCATGCATTTCTCTAAAAATAGCAAATTAGCTTCTTTGGTTTAATTTCAAGCTTGTCAATAAAAATTACTGAAAAAATTTTACGCGGTAGCATCTGTCATTAGGGCTGGGTAAAAATTGTAATAAAATACAGCAACAGCTCTTCAGTTTCTGAGAATTGTGGGCTCAAATTGTCTATAAAAAAGCCAGTTGATTTGGCAATTATCTTTTCAAAATTATCTTATGAGGTTTTTTTCTGAAATTGTGAGCTTCTTGTTTTGGTGTCAATAGTAGATGGTTATTCCGCAAGGTCTTCAAGGAAATTCTGGATTTTTTTAAAACCTTGCTGCAACTTTTTGTTCAATTTTGAGAAGGTTTGGCTACTAAGTTGAGCCGAACTTTAAAACTAGTTTTCCTAGAGCAATTGAGGGGTAATTGATGTGGACAACAAAAATGTTCTGGATTCTTTACCAGTATTGATCAACCAGGCTTAATCATTCGTATATCATATTTTGGATTTTTTGAGCAATGATTCATAAAAACAGCATAAAATATTTATTATGATAAGCAGAAAAATACTCAATTGTTTCTTCAAAATATTAACACTTAAAAGTACAATTTTGTCTGCAAAGAAAAAGCAAAGAATCTGCAATCGATGTTCTTTTTAAAGAATTAACCGTGGATGGCTCAAGATTGTGAGTTTTAATGATGAATTAGCACTGGAATTTTTTTATTCTGTTTTTAGCTTGAAAAGCACTCAAAATGAAAACATCAAAATGCATCAGCTAGCATCAATTTGAAGCCTAATATCTGAAAATTTTAAAATTGAAACAAAGGAACTTAAAAATCACAATCCATCCGAAATCAGGCTATAGCTTATCAGGTTTTCATGTATGAAGGTCAGACGATGGGGAAGTTTAAACCAGGTTGACCGAAGTTCGAACCCGGATCAGTTTGATATTATCAGTTGGGCCTCTGGCATCTACGCCAGAAACTAGTCCTTGCAAAAATTCGTGTTTTAGACCTATGATATATTTGCTGCTTTACTTCATGCCTTTATACTATCGCTCTCGTTTAAATATTGAGCCACAACATCCTCCGCTACCAAACAAGGAAAAACTAGGGTGAGCTAAACTGTCAGTTAAGTAAGCTCGCTCGCAGTTTTCAAAAAGAGGGCGGAACGTTCGCATCCGTCTTTTACGAAATTACGTATAACAATGCGCGCAAGAGGGCAATAACTTGGCGAGCTATCGGGTTCAAAAAACCAAAAAAGTTATCCCGTTTGAGAATTTTTTCAGAATTAGTGTTCCTGTGTGCACGCTTAAAAAGTAGAGAACTAATTCTCCTAGTCAACTCATAGACCAGATAGCGTCAGTATACGACTGGGCTGGTATGTACTTTTTCCTATGATCAAAGTTTTCACCGAGAGAGAGCAAAAGACTTTCAAGGCGTACTGGCCGAGCAAGGGATGAAAAAGGTGGATGTTCCAAGACAGAAACCGAAGTGATTGAGGCTTAACGATTCTAAATCAGGCAAACTGGTAAGTACTGGAGTAACCGGTCTCGCATGCAAAACATGCTCAACTGAGCAGAGTTTTCTAGGTGACACTTGCTCTGATACCAGCCTACTACCTATTGAGCACATGTTTAACACAAAAGACAAGGCCTTTTCCCCGGAGCCGCCATGGTATGTTTCACTGGGAGGGTTAAACTTAGAGGTCCGACCTTTATATGCAATGACGGTTGGAAATATTGATTCAAGTTAATTAAATGGGCAAGTAGTTATTTTTCTGCAACCACGAAGTTGATTCCGTTATTCGACCAACAAGTGCACTGTGTACCGCAGCACGCAATGAAATTTTCCTTGCCCAAAAATATGAGGTGGGATCAAGTCATGGCAAAGCTTCGACTTATTCAGGCCTGGTGGTGCGGCAAATGAAAAAATCTTCTTATCTCGGTGCTTCTTCATATGGAAAAGTAATATGGTCCGAAGAAGTTCAGGCCTGTGAGGAAATATGTGGTTGCTTAAACGGCCATAATCGGTTTGACCGTGAATCGTTTCCTCTTTCGACAATGTATTGTAATGATTTTCAGCAGACTTGAGCAGTCGGCGCAACCAAGGAATTAGGTTTTTTCATTGATCATGATCTGCATGTAGTTCAATCCCTGATGAAAAATTCAAGTTGGGGGTTTCGAGCCAATCAACCGAACTAAAAAAACCGAGCAGCAGAATAAGGTGTTTAGGATCACACTTGATGTTAACAAAACGACTTATGCGGTCAGTGAAATGAAGAATTTCAGCCCGATCCAAGAGCCAAGAGTGTGGAGTATTTGGCAGTCTTCTTGTTGCTCTTAGACGAAGACGTATGATGTCTCCAATCAATTATGAAAATCGAATTCGAAATTACGCTTTGATCGGTTTTAAGTAAATGGCCAATTAGATAAATGATTGGCCTTAAATTAAAGGCTTGGTTAATAACACAGCTGCTATCCTCGAAGGCTTCCAAAGAAACCCCGGTACAAGTTTCAGCTGGATTTTTGGCGCTTTCAATATAGCGCCACTCATGAATGTGGTACACGTGTAATTTTAGCCGGTGAGGTTATCGAGGAAGACGGGCAATTCATCCTTAGAGTTGAGCCTTTGAAGTAAGATAAGGCTCTCTCTACTCATAAAGATGTCATGCACTTTAATTGTGCGTAACTTCACCAGAATATTTTTTTAATCGTAGGCCAACTGAAATCGTTTTAGGCTTATCTGGGGTTTAATTAACTCTTTAATGGATCAACACGCGTTTCATCATTGAGAACAAAAGATAATTAAGTGTTGGGCGAGCGCAATTTTATGGGCGCAAAAAAAATCTTGCGAACTGTCACCAATAACTGAGAATTTAAAGGCTGGGGCGCCGTCAACTTTGCCTAACCATCTTTAACCAATTTATAAATAGTCTTGCCAACAACTTCGCTCATTAAAAAAGCATCACTGTTTATGATCACCGTGAAATGACAAAGTTTCAAATACTGCAATAATTGCTGAAACTGCACAGAAAAACTGATGACATTATCTGGACTGCGTTTTTTGAAAGAAAAAAGTCTGGTTTATGTAATTGAACCCCAACAAAAAAATTGAAGCTAGGCATATTTTATCTGCATGGTAGCAATTGCTAATTGATATGAAATTCTCCTATAACTGCATTCGGTGCTTCGGTTTTTCCAATTTCGACTCTTTTGAGGTAAATCTTTTTCTCGTCAACACTCAGAATTGCGAAAACACTGGTTAAGCTAAATTGCTCAAACGTTTTTGGCCAATTCAGAGCACCATAGTCAAATTAAAATAGTATAGGAATTCTGAAAGACCTTTTTTGGGGTAAAATTCAACCAATTTAGTCCATGGGCCGAAATTGAATCCTGTACCGGAGGTTTATATGATGAGTCAACTCTAGTAATACAAACATAATATTAAGCAGGATTTTTCTAATTAAAATATCAGCTGGAAATAGAAAGTAGAAAAAAAAATTTCATCTTGAAACATCGTGTTTCCGTCTTAAAGCAAACTATTCCTGTTTTAAAATCAAAAGTCCTAATTTGTTTTCGAAGTTTTATTTAGTTGTAGTTACATCTGAATCCCGACAGCTTAAGTTTTTACTTGTTTTTGTAGACCCAAACTTTTAGACAAGCAACCAAGCATTTAGACAATTCTTTGAGTATTACCAAAAAGCCAGCACTACAAAACTTTGCTTCAATCAATATGCTTTGACGTAGCTACAGGAGGTTGTTAACGATTCTCTTCTATAGCGCACAAAACACGCTATACTTTTGCTCAAGGTAGCCCGCAGATTCATACAACACACATTTTATCATATGTGACTTCAGGTGCCCTTCGCTTCGCAAAAAACACATTTTATCATATGCGACTATGGGTGCCCGCCGAATCACGCAATATACTTTTACCAAATGCGAGTAAGGGCGCCCGCCGATTCACACGCTGCCATGTATTTGCTACTCCGCTACACATTTCATAAGATAGCCCGCCAATTCACTCAACACAGCATAAAACCCAACTGGACAGGCAATTACATGCACAGGTTGTGCTTAACCATCCCGCACCCAACCACATTCTGACTCATCTAATGCCCCTAAGTTCTAACTCATTTTGTTGTTGTTCCAACTGCAAAGTTACGCTAGCCTTACTCGCAAGTTATTTTCACATAATTTTTTCAAGGCGAGATCACAGTTTATTGCAGGCCGACTGGCATGTGAGCTTGAATCATGACTTCTTCCTGTTATTTATGTTCAAGCTGCATTTGAACTTTTAGACCCCGTGCTTACGATTCGAAGGGAAGAATTGGACCTGGTATTTTGAAAACTTCATCTCTTTGAGTCTGTTATTACGTGTCACATTCGTTTGTTCTTCCAACCCAAATTATATACTTAAGCCTTCTGTATAACCCTACTCTACGTCTATGATACAATGTGGAGCCAGATGGTTGTTTACGGTACCTTTTTATCGGGAAGCTTGGAATTTCCAGCGAATTGAAGAAAATCTTCATTTAATTCAGCTGACTGTTTCTTTAAAAAAAAAAAAAATTTCGACGAAAGTTTTGGTTAATTTTGACCAGTTTTGACCACTTTTGTTAAGAGCACTTTCGGAATCCCTCAAGCAAACCTAATTTTTTAATCCCTCTGTTGAAAATTCAAATAACCTACTTTTTTCTCCTGCTTTTACTGATTATCTTTACTTGACGATTTTGTTAAATTTTTGAACAAGCTCAACTATTTCAAGTATATACATAATTTGCTTCCTATCGAAATTTCAAGGACATTTTGTCAAACAAAACGGT
The DNA here is from genome assembly GCF_963678635.1 of Symsagittifera roscoffensis. Lineage (NCBI taxonomy): Eukaryota > Metazoa > Xenacoelomorpha > Acoela > Convolutidae > Symsagittifera > Symsagittifera roscoffensis. The sequence continues at coordinate 21,852,461 of NC_087062.1, read as the reverse complement.
CTGTACATGACCTGACGTCAGAAAGTGAAGTTCAATTTTAAACCGGTTATCGGGAAACAGTTGTCTTTCACGCTATTTTGCCGACGGTGCGGGAAGTATTCAAAGCGAGTGATGCAATAGTTTTAAATCCTAGGATGAACATCATACGCCTAGTGATAGTCTTTCAAATTTTCTTACCATTGGGTCTGTAAAATTCGAGTCGAAAAAGAGACTCTATCGACCGTTGTCTATGCCGGATTATGAAGTTTTTCAATCCCTGAAGTTTTATCCAATACTTTTGGCATCGAGACCAAATTTTGGTAAGAAGTCACTATATACCAGTTGCTGTACCTTTTTAGCTAAACTGACAAAAAAAAATTGCTGCGGGGGCTTGCTTTGATTCGGAAATCAATATAAAAATCAAGTTTAAAAAATCAAGTTTTAAACTGCAAATCAGAAACCCGAGATGAGCCGACACTTGGATACTCTATACCTTAAACTGAGCAAAATGCGACATGGGAATTGCATTTTGATATTGTGCAACTCAATATCCGGGTTGACCAAAAAAGCTAGTCATACAATTTTCAAAAATGAAAAATGCTAATCATACACTTTCATGCATTTCCATAAGTAGAAAAAACTGCATGAAAGGTCTATGGTTAGTTTTTTTTTTCATATATGGAAATTGTATGACAAGCATTTTTCCATAAACCAAAAATTTTGATTTTTTACATTTTAATTTCTCAAAATTTTTTCGTTGTCTCCGTAACCGAACACAAATGACATAAACCTTGGTTACTCAAACGTAGTAACCAACGATTTTGCCTTCTCGCATTAAACATGCATTGGAACTGTGTTTGTTCTGTCTCACACATATAATATAACGAAAATAACGAACTTTTATTTTTTGTAAAAATTTTCAAAGACGATTATTTCTAAAACTTGAATTTTTAAAATATCAAACATTCATCAAGGCATAAAAAACATGTCATATAAAAAATGAAGAAATTTATGCGTTTTTGAAGAAAATTATGAAAAGAAAAGGAAAAAAACCCAATATTAGTAAATCCAGGACTACGTTATACACAAAAAACTAACTTTTGCATGCAAAAAATAAAAATTGTTTTCAAAAAATGGTTTCTTGGGTACGAAATTCAATTTGCGGTTGAAAACAAAAACACAAAATTTTTTTTGACGGCAATTTCATAAATACTTTGTATGACTAGCGTTTTTTTGATGGCGATGACAAAAATTTTTCAAAGTATTTTTGAAATTGCCATCAAAAAATTGCTAGCCATAAATTTTACATAATGGAAATTGTATGATTCGCAAGTTTTGACAAAAAGTTTTTCTTTTTTATTCAGTACGATACATCGAATTTTATTCCAAAACAAGAGTAAAGTTTTTCTAAAATTCGACGACATCATTTTAGCAAAACGTATTTAATTTGTATGAATAGTGTTTTTTCAAAGATTTAGTTTATGGAATTGTATGATTAGCATTTTTGGTCTACCCGGGTATCCGTATTTCAGCAATCTGCAATTACAGGATCTACAACTAACAAATCTTAAGGACGTTTTGTCAAACGATACATCGAATTTTATTCCAAAACAAGAGTAAAGTTTTTCTAAAATTCGACGACATCATTTTAGCAAAACGTATTTAATTTGTATGAATAGTGTTTTTTCAAAGATTTAGTTTATGGAATTATATGATTAGCATTTTTGGTCTACCCGGGTATCCGTATTTCAGCAATCTGCAATTACAGGATCTACAACTAACAAATCTTAAGGACGTTTTGTCAAACAAAACGTATTTGACACGACGACAGAAAGTGAAGTTCAATTTTAAACCCGTTATCGTGAAACAGTTGTATTTCACGCACTTTTACGACAGTGCGAGTGTGATGCAACAATTTTAAATCCTAGGATGAACATCATACGCCTAGTGATAGTCTTTTAAAATTTCTTACCATTTTGTCTGTAAATTTCGAGTCGAAAAGGAGACTCTATCGACCGTTGTCTATGTCGGATTGTCAAGTTTTTCAATCCCTGAAATTTTATCCAAATTTTTTGCATCGAGGCTAAATTTTAGTAAGAAATCACTATATACCAGTTGCTGTACCTCAGTTTAGCAGGACTGACTATTAAAAAAAATGGTTCTTGGGCTTGCTTTGATTCGGGGAAATCAATATATAAATCAAGTTTAATGAAACATGTTTTAAACTGCAAATCAGAAACCCGAAATGAGCCGACACTTGGATACTCTATACCTTAAACTGAGCAAAATGCGACACGAGATTTGCAATTCGATATTGTGCAACTCAGTATCAGGGTTGACCAAAAATGCAAATCATACAATTTTCATATGGAAAATGCTAATCATACACTTTTCATGCAATTCCATATGTAGAAAAAATTGCATGAAAGGTCTATGATTAGTAATTTTTCATATATAGAAATCGTATGACAAGGATTTTTCCATAAACCAAAAATTTTGATATTTACATTTTAATTTCTCAAAATTTTTTCGTTGTCTCCGTAACTGAACACAAATGACATGAACCTTGGTTACTCAATTGTAGTAACCAACGATTTTGCCGTCTCGCATTAAACATGCATTGGAAATGTGTTTGTTCTGTCTCACACAATTAATATAACGAAAATTACGAACTTTTTTTTGGTAAAAAGTTTCAAAGATGATTATTTCTAAAACTTGAATTTTCAAATTATCAAACATTGATCAAGGCATACAAAAACATGTCATACAAAAAAAGGTGAAATTAAAGCGTTTTTGAAGAAAGTTATGAAAAGAAAAGGAAAAAAATCCAATATTAGTATATCGAGGACTACGTTATAGACACAAAAAGTTCAATGTTGCATGCAAAATTTAAAAAAAGTTTTCAAAAAAGGTTTTCTTGGGTACGAAAATCAAATTGCGGTTCAAAACAAAAATACAAAAAGTTTTTTGACGGCAATTTCAAAAATACTTTGTATGACTAGCATTTTTTTGTTGGCGACGACAAAAAGTTTTTCAAAGTATTTTTGAAATTGCCATCAAAAAATTGCCATAAACTTTACATACAATTTCATGGAAATTGTATGATTCGCAATTTTTGACAGAAAGTTATTCTTTTTTATTCAGTACGATACACCGAACTTTATGCCAAAACAAGAGAAAAATTTTTCTAAAATCCGACGACACCATTTTAGCAAAATGTATTAAATTTGTATGACTAGAATTTTTTCAAAGAATTAGTTTATGGAATTGTATGATTAGCACTTTTGGTCTACCCGGGTATCCGTATTTCAGCAATCTGCAATTACAGGATCTACAACTCACAAATCTGCAACTCACTAATTTGCAACTCAATAATCCTCGAACAAATAGCTAAAAGGGTGCACATGAAAAAAGCTTATCAAGCTTTTTCTTTGATTTTTTTCCATTGAATATGCATCAAAATACGGGACAGACCTGAATTTCAAGCTACGAAATTGTATGTTTTTTTCTTTGTCAGACTGGGGAGTGTATCCACAAAGCAAAGCATCAATTTGAAAGGTCTTCATGTTTTACAGAAATTCGCTGCTGTGCCACTTTACAGTGCTTAAACCATTTGATCAAAATTGCTTCAAAAACTGCTTTTTGTGGAGTTTAAATCAAAGTGTGCAAAATCCGGAACAATTTGTGGAGCTCAAAAATAAATAAGGTTTCATGTACACGATTAAACTACGCGGTCGCGGATTTCTTACGCATTGTTAGAAGAATCTGGAATTTATAAGTGGAGTCCTTAATTTGTTAGTGGATTCCAATATTATTAGTTATAATTACGTCTTGTTAAAACAGGTTAAGGTTTAAATCAATTTTGAGGGCCACCTGCGAGTCTTTTTATAAGCCAAAGCTGACTAAAACTTGATTTTTTAAACATTGAAATTTTTAAATTCAAGTTATTTCAAAAACTTGAATTTTTAAATTATGAAACATTGATCAAGGCATACAAAAACATGTCATACAAAAAAGAGGAAATTTAAGCGTTTTTGAAGAAAGTTATGAAAAGAAAAGGAAAAAAATCCAATATTAGTATATCGAGGACTACGTTATAGACACAAAAAATTCAATGTTGCATGCAAAATTTTAAAAAAGTTTTCAAAAAATGGTTTCTTGGGTACGAAATTCAATTTGCATTTGAAAAAAAAAACACAAAAAGTTTTTTGATGGCAATTTCAAAAAAACTTTGTATGACTAGCGTTTTTTTGATGGCGACGACAAAAATTTTTCAAAGTATTTTTGAAATTGCCATCAAAAATTGCTAGTCATAAATTTTACATATATGGAAATTGTATGATTCGCAATTTTTGACAGAAAGTTTTTCTTTTTTATTCAGTACGATACACCGAATTTTATGCCAAAACAAGAGAAAAGTTTTTCTAAAATTCGACCAAACCATTTTAGCAAAATGTATTAAATTTGTATGACTAGTATTTTTTCAAAGAATTGGTTTATGGAATTGTATGATTAGCATTTTTGGTCTACCCGGGTATCCGTATTTCAGCAATCTGCAATTACAGGATCTACAACTCACTTATCTGCAACTCACTAATTTGCAACTCAATAATCTGATACTCATTAATTTCATCGAACAAGGAATTAGGATTCCTCGAACAAATAGCTAAAATGGTGCACATGAAAAATTTTTATCAATATGAATCTATTGAATATGCATCAAGATACAAGACAGACCTGATTTTCAAGGTACGAAATTGTGTGATTTTTTTCTGTGTCAGCCTGGGGAATGTATCCACGAAGCAAAGGATCAATATGAGAGGTCTTCATGTTTTACAGAAATTCGCTGCTGTGCGACTTATCAGTGCTTAAACCATTTGATCAAAATTGCTTCAAAAACTGCTTTTTGTGGAGTTTAAATCAAAGTGTGGAAAATCAAAGTCTCAAAAATAAATAAGGTTTCATGTACACGATTAAACTACGCGGTCGCGGGTTTCTTACGCATTGTTAGAAGAATCTGGAATTTTATAAGTGGAGTCCTTAATTTGTTAGTGGATTCCAATATTATCTATAATTACGTCTTGTTAATACAGGTTAAGGCTTAAATCAATTTTTGTGGTTCACCTGCGAGTCTTTTTAACAGCCAAAGCCCAAATACAGCCAACTGTTTAATCTTATATACTGATAATACCACATAATTAGAGACAAAATATTTTAAGAGAAACCAGGGGCGGATCTAGGATTTTGTCGAGGAAGGGGGGATTTTCAAAAAATGTTCGAAAATTTTGTCGACCTTTTTATTAGGTCGACCGAATTGATTTTCCGAGCTCTCCCATAGCACGGTTTAGTCCCTGTTATAGGCAAATTTTCATCGCCGCAGGCAAAATTTTGAAAAAACAGTCCAAAAAAGGCGTTTTTAGGCATTTTCACCCTCAAAAAGTAGTAAATATTGGGGCCGCAGGCGCCTTTAGAAAAATTTTAGGGTCGGTCGTCCAAAAATGGATTTCTCAAAAAGTACCAAAGGGTCCACCCTCAAAATTAGTATATATTGGGGCCGCAGGCGTTTTTAGAAAAATTTTAAGGTCGGTCGTCCAAAATTGGATTTCTTAAAAAGTACCAAAGGGTCGGCAGGGGTCGAATCCCTGAGGGGAGTAGCGTCCGTTACGTTTTAACATTTATTAGGTTTTAATTCTAGCGTTAGCTCTTTTTTGATGACGCAAGAACTGGTCTAGTTCAGTAGAATCAATCTATCCTTGGTTCAGTAGAATAAAGATTTGACTTACTTTTTGCTGAATCTGCTCGAATGTGCAAAAAATAATAATGTACCGAAAATGAACTACCTTACTCGTAAATTTTGTTAACTGAATCCATTTTACACTTTGGAGCAAATTTAAAGTCTTGTCTCTGGATTCCAGTGACCGACAGACGCCAAACTGTGCGCCTAACCAGTGCACAGTTTGGCCTCTTAAAGTAAGCATTTCTGAGCAGTTCATTCGAAAAAAAAAGAAAAATTAGTTAAAAAAAAAACGGTTAAGACTTAAAACATTATTGTTCCGACCGATTGAAAAATGTGGTGGAATTGTGAATTCGGGTGTATTTCAATTGTTCTTGTTTTCTATTAAAAAAATAAGTACTAAATCAATCATCAGAATGGCCGAATGATATGTCATGTTAAAACCCTTTTAGTCGTGATTCCAAAGTATTTTGAGTCTCGAGAAACCCGATTTGTAATTTTTGTTCCGACTTTCGATCCGAAAGTAACGGAATATTTGTGCTCGGGCTGGGTTTTTTTTTACAGACAAATTTCGACTAATTAACTAACCATTTTTGACGGAACTTTTTTATTTTATTTAACAGGTATTGTTGTCCTGAGCTTAAACTTGAAAAGATATTACACCTGTGATTATTTTGTGTAAAGTTATGGGGGTTTAAAGATTGCTAGTAATGCGTAAGCGGAGATTTAGTCCTTCTTAGAAATCGTTCCAAATTGATTGAAAGAAGTTTATTTGCCATACTTGATTTGTTGCAAGGAGCGAAATCTATCCTTTTGTACTTTATATGGCCTATGGGGGGATGATTTTCATTAAAAAAATTTCATTTTATTTTTCTTTTACATTTAATGTTTAATGTTATTACTGCTCCTTAAACCTTAAAAGGCGCTCGGAACATTCAGGGCTCCGCCCTGATACGAGCAGTCTTGTTTGATTTTGATTTTGAGCGAGAATAGCGAGCGAGCATGCTTATTTATGCATGCTTAAATAGGCCAATTGTTAAAGTATATTCATGCTTAATTTTAACTTTACTCGAAAATAATTAATTTTTGGAGTTATATTAACGCCATTTTGAGAGTCAAAATTTTCAAAAATTCAATTTCTGAAAGAGAATTGAAAAAATTTTGATTTATAATAGAACACTGTTACCCTCTCGATAAATTAGGGACGATAGAAAAATTGTGTGACTTTAGAAATGGTACAAATGTGCCTTGAAGTCTGCGCAGTGTGTTAAGAAGGAAAGTGTGTTAAGAAGGAAAGTTAATCTATCATCTTTTGATAGAAAATTGAGGAATTTGGGGTTACTTTTTCAATGCTGCTGTCAAAGATGGATGAAGACAAAAAATATTCAATTAAAACCCACATGCGAACATGTCAATCCACATGCCAATTTGAAAAAAAAAACTGAATTTGCAGTTTTACATTATCCTAATTGTTGGGAACAATGTTCCGAATGTTAAATTTTTGCTACTCAGCAGTCGCAAATAATGAACATTGATATTGTATGAGAAAAATTTACCAAAAAATGTTTTTGTAAAGTATGATTAGGGTTTATTGTTATTAAAATAAGTTTCATTAAAATAGTGCGGCAAAAATGAGTTCTTGTCGTGTATTCTTCAGTTACCTGTGGAAGCAAGCCAGTTAGTTGCTGATTGATAAATAATTGGCAACTTCCTCGAAGTTGAAACGAATGTAAGTCGCTGATTTTTTGTTCAATATTTCAATTCGATCCGATCGCAAGTAAACACGGCCGTAGCTTAATTCGGTGTAAAATGTCAGATTGTCAAATGGATGTTTCTGTCTATAAATTTGATTTGGGAGCAAAATAAGGGAGGCTCAATTTAATGGTGCTGGATGCGCTTGTTTGCTCTGCGCTGATTTTGCTGGTCCAAAACACACATAATGATGCGTCAAACGGGGATTTAAAAAAAGAGAAAAAATGAATCTCCTATGCTCCTATTTTTTAAACACAATAGCAAGAAATACAGCATTGGAAGTAAAATGAGGACTAAAAACAAAATAATCAGGCAGATTATTTGAGGATGGAAGGTAAATAATGTAATAGAGCAGTACAGAACATACTGCGTGTTGATAACATGTAACACACGATAGGAAAAATTCTGCTTTTTCTCGCTTAAATTATTAAAGGGTTCTTTTTGGCTAATTATCGGGCAAAAAGGTAGCAAAATAGTGCTGCTTAAGGTCTCTATGAATTTGGTGCTACACACTTTTGTATTAGTAGATCAATTTCTCGTCTTGTTCAGTCAATCTTTGTTTTAACAATGTCTCAGCTGCGAAATATTTTTTATTCTTTTTTTCTTCGCACTCGGAAGTATTTCCCTAAAATACAAGTAGAATTTGGTTTTACTAGTGCTTTTTACCCGCCGCATGAAATTAGAATTTGTGCGTAAAAGGTAGGCAGGATAATAAAGGCTACTTACGGGACAAAAATGAAAATAAAAGCGCAAACAACCTCTGCATAAAATTAAGCGAAGACAAAATGTATCCGGTTACCCTTTTTTTTGGTGGGATTATGTAGACATAATGTTATGAAGTGACAATTTTACCGTAAAAAGAGACTTATTTTACCTTAAATCTGAAGTTTTTTCTCACTTCTTTCCCGAAGCTAAAATTCTGCTTCGATAATCAAAGGTGCAACTCGCACTTAGTCCCAGGTCGATGCTTTTGTTCCTAATGAATTCCGGCCGCCGCCAAATTATGCGAAGTGGTTGAAAGGAAAAACGTGACCTTAATTGCAATTATTTCAGACGTGAAAAGAGCCTCCCGGCTAAGAAAAAAAAATTTCAGAAAATTGTGAAAAACTCAATACGGAAATTGAATGCTGAAAGCCTCAGGAAACCACAAGTTATACTTGTGCAGTTAGAAGCTGCAGTTTTTTCTATTTTCCTTGTATGTTTTGCCGCCATCGGTGTCAAGATACGATAAAACTGAGGAGTAGCTCGCTTTTTAAAAACGCGATTCTAATTCAACTCGATGTTCCGTCAACTTTCGAAGAACTGACAGAATGATTGTGCTCGGGTGTTTTTTTTCGGAAACATTTTTGGCGGAGTTTTCTTACTATCTGAAAAGTAGATCTGTTCTGAGCTCCTGATAAAAAGATGTTTTACCGGTGATAAATTTCCAAAAAAAATGAGTTCAAAGAATGCCGATTTGGCAAATAAAGGGACAATTAAAGAGCGATATATTTCGCGCTATTAACGCGTAAGCGGTAATTCAATCCGGCTTAGAAATCGTTCAAACTGAAAAGAAGCAAGCTGTTCATACTTTTTTAAAACTATCGATTTGTACTTAACATAGCGTGTGGGTGAATGATTTTTGAAAAAACAAAATCGCAAAAAAATTTCATTATGAGGCCAAACAGTGCATTCTCTGCATTTTAAGTGGAATCCGCAACAAGCCAAAATCAGATTTGTCGCGAAATCAGCAACATTGCTACTTTTCTTTGATCTTCTATGCTATTTTGGATTCCACAAACAAATACCTATATCATTGTACCGCTCAAAATCATTCGGAAAATAGGCGAATTTGCGGAACCCGCAACTGTATTTGCGGAATCCAGAACAGTTTATGGAATCCACAAACAAATGATAAAACATTTGTATCGTTAAAATGGGCTGTTGCGGAATCCGCAACTGTAAGTTGAATCCGCAAATTGTAGGTGGAATCCGCAAACTGTAAGTGGAATCCGCATTTTGTTTGCGGATTCCCTTTACATATATTATATGTGTAGTAGCCTTTAAAATTATGTCTTTTAAATACATGATTTGATTTCACTAGAATAGAAATTTACTACGATAGATCAGTGTTTGGGATTAATGGAGTCCCAATCACTGACTAGTATTTGGGTTCGATGAAATCCCAAATACTGAACTAACTCGACGATTTGCTATGAATTGGGTTTCTAATCACTCTCAACCTAATGACTCCAAATAATGAAAATAACCCACATTTTTTTCTCATTATTCCAGTTTTTGGGATTCCGTCAATCCCAAATACTGACCAGTATTTGCGATCTATGGAATCCCAAATACTAAACTAAATCGACGATTTGCTATGCGATGGGGTTCTAATCTCTCTCAACCTAATGACTCAAAATAATGGATACATTCCATATTTATTCCACATTATTCCAGTTTTTCGGATTTCATCAATCCCAAATACTGACCAGTATTTGGGATTGATGGAATCTCAAATACTGACCTAATTTGTCGATACGCTGTGTGTTCCATACACTCTCAACCTAATGACTCCAAATAATGGATATATTCCATATTTATTCCACATTATTCCAGTTTTTGGGATTTCATTAATCTCAAATACTGACCAGTATTTGGGATCGATGGAATCTCAAATACTGACCTAATTTGTCGATATGCTGTGCGTTCCATACACTCTCAACTCAATGACTCCAAATATTGAAATTGTTTGGAGTTGTGTTTCCAAAATACTACAAGATGACATCCACCAATTTAGGTAACCAGTGTTTTAAGACTTGTTCGTGGATTCCGCTGACAATGGTTAAGTCTTTGCTTTTAAATTTCGCATTGCTAGATATAAAAATTCCAGCTAAGCTTTTAAGTGTTCATATACAAGTTCAGTATTGAACAAAATTCGGAATCCAATTACAGTTTGCGGAGTCCACTTACAGTTGAGGATTCCGCTTGCATTTTGCGGAATCCACTTACAGTTGCCGAATCGAGAACAACTAGCTCTTTCTGTTATTTCTGTTTTTTTTCTGTTATTTGGTTACTGAGGGATTTCAGAGGGATTTCTGTTATTTGGTTACTGCTTGTTTTCTTGGAAGACTGCAAGATGGATTTGGTTAGATAGTAGGGCTGCAATTGCTGGGGCTTTGTTGGAAAAACCATAGCGATTTAATTATAGTTTATTTACCAATTTTGGAAGGTTCGAGTTAAACAAAATTTTGCTGCACGGACATTGGTTGGAATTAGAATTCGAAATTAACTCTGGGCTGCTAGAGACGCGTAGTGAAAGTTGAACGTTTGGCGGTTTGATGCGAGCAATTGGATTTTGTGGACTGGTTTTTTTTACGGTTTAGGTTATTGGTAACAGGGGATGGCAGTATGTGATTCTGGGAATAGTGTGAGCAACAAAATTCACTGTGGTGGTCTTTGAGATTGGGGAGATTACTACATTTAAAATGGATCCACCTGCAAAAATGGCACCACCCATTTGCTTGGTTTCGTTTGATGACTTGGTTAGATGGGGAGCAGTAGAAGAGGCAGGGAATGGGGTGTATGCCGGAACAAATTAGCAATAGTAAGATTCAAAGGCGGAGCAGCCTGGCCGGCTTTAGACGCCCCGAACACAAACACCATGGCTTTGCAGGCAATCTGCGCTCCCGAGTTAATGAGAGGTTGTGGTTGTGCTGTTTGCAGACAAGCGAGGCTGTCTGTTGAGTCCACCACTAGAAATCGGCACATCTGGACCCTTGGTTTACCTTGTTTGTCAGCTTGTTCGCCAAGCTGTCTGATTTTTGACCGGATAACTTCGTGCAACTCCTCTGTCTAATACAGCTCTTAATTCAACTATTTTGTTCTAGGTCTCAATAGTTTTTTTTTACCAAACACTGAGTAGGTGCGGGTTAGTTGGAAAACACTTTTTTTCTTTTCGTTATGAAAGAGAACAATCAAATTTTACATTTAATGGGTAAATAATGGAACTTGACTGATTAGTAAGGAGTACTTTACAACCAAGTTTATTAAGAAAAAAATAAAGCTGTGATTTGGCTAACGAACTTCCAAGCGAGTAGCACGTGTAATTAAGAGAAAAATTCTGGCCTAAAAAATTAAAAACAAATTGGTTTCAATTTTCAAATTGTGTTGTTTGTTTTTGTCTGTGGTATAATGAATTGATTTGATGACGTCGTGTGATGTGAAGTTTTTTCTCAATCAAAGTTTTTTTCAAATTATAGTGGTCATATTGTCATAAAGTTCTCGTAATTAAGGTTTCGTACATCACTTTTTTAAGGTTCAAGTTATGTCAAAAATTATAATTCGAAATTGCCTTTTGAAGTTCAGTTCTCCAAGAAAAAGTATATAAAATTATAAATAAAATAAGACCAACAAAAATTTTGGTTTTTTCATTTCTAAAAATGCGTTGCGGGATCAAACAGTAATCAAATTTTGTTTGAGCGATCTTCAGTGCCACTTGAAAATTCAGACGACAACAATTATAACAAAACTGCTCGCACCGCTGAAGGTTGCAATTGCCTTTTAAGGTCAATGAAGGAGTGTTGGCTCAAAAATGCCAACATTACGAGTCCAATCTCTGCACTGGATAGGAGCACAAATGATTTCTCTCGGTTAATTTGATTACTGTTTGTTCTCGCAACGCCTATTTAGGTATGAAAAAACAAAAACAAAATTTTGGTCTAAGTTTATCTATAATGCTATATACTTTTTGTTGGAGAACTGCACTTCAAAAGGCAATTTTGATTTATAAATTTTGACGTAAGATGAACCTCAAATCAGTGATGTACGAAACCTTAATTACGAGAACTTTATGACAATATGACCACTATAATTTGAAAAAAACTTTGATTGAGAAAAAACTTCACATCACACGACGTCATCAAATCAATTCATTATACCACAGACAAAAACAAACAACACAATTTGAAAATTGAAACCAATTTGTTTTTAATTTTTTAGGCCAGAATTTTTCTCTTAATTACACGTGCTACTCGCTTGGAAGTTCGTTAGCCAAATCACAGCTTTATTTTTTTCTTAATAAACTTGGTTGTAAAGTACTCCTTACTAATCAGTCAAGTTCCATTATTTACCCATTAAATGTAAAATTTGATTGTTCTCTTTCATAACGAAAAGAAAAAAAGTGTTTTCCAACTAACCCGCACCTACTCAGTGTTTGGTAAAAAAACTATTGAGACCTAGAACAAAATAGTTGAATATGATCCTTATAATGAGAAAAAAAGTAAAAAACATTGATTGAGCAAAAACTTCACATCACACCAAATCATCAAATTATTTAATCACACCACAGACAAAAACAAACGACACAGTTTGAAAATTGAAACCGTTTAATTTTTAGTTTTTCTTATTTTTAGGCCAGAACGTCTCTGTTACTTCGTTTGTGCTACTCGCTTGGAAATTCCTTAGTAGGTTCACAGCTTTAAATTTTTTATAATAAACATGGTTAAAATGTACTCCTTACTAATCAATCAAGTTCCAATAATTACCCATTAATTGTAAAATCTGACTGATTTTTTTTACAACGACAAAAATAGTTGAATTAAGAGCGGTTTCAGACAGGGGAGTTGCACGAAATTATCCGGCCAAAAATCAGACAGTTTGGCGACCAAGCTGACGAACATGGTAAGCCAAGGGTTCAGATGTGCGGATTTTTAGTGGTGGACTCGAGAGACAGCCTCGCCTGTCTGCAAACAGCACAAACACAACCTCTGATCAATTCGGGAGCGCAGATTGCCTGCATGCCATGGTTTGTTGTGTTCGGGGCGTCTAAAGCCGGCCAGGCTGCTCCGCCTTTGAACTTTACTATTGCTAATTTGTTCCAGCATACACCTCATTCTCGGCCTCTTCTACTGCTCCCCAACCAACCATTTCATCAAACGAAACCAAGCAAACGTGTGGTGCCATATTTGCAAGTGGATTCATGTTAAAAGTAGTAATCTCCCCAATCTCAAAGGCAACAACAGTGAATTTTGTTGCTCACACTTTTCCCAGAATCACATACTGCCATCTCTTGATTACCATAACCTAAACGGTAAATCAACAAGTCCCCAAAAACCAATTGCTCTCACTAGCACCAACCCGCCAAACGTTCAACTTTCACATCGCGTCTCTAGCAGCCCACAGGTACTTTCGAATTTTAAATCCAACCAATGTCCGTGCAGCAAAAATTCGTTTAACTCGAACATTCCAAATTCTCTTTAAAAATCTGCAATTAAATCGCTATGGTTTTTCCGACAAAGCCCCCGAAATTGTAGCCCTACAATGTAATCAAATCCACCTTGCAGTCTTCCAAGAAACCAAGCAGTAACCAAATAACAGAAATCCCTCGATTGGTTCGAATTACACACTACTTAGAAAAATCCGTGGACAGTAAGGTAGAGGGCTGTTGATGTCTGTACACAACTCTCTCATGTACGACGAACTAGGACAACAGAGGTTGAATTCTTACTGAGAAAATGATCATTTCTTTTTTTACCCCATTAAACGATTTCAACCAAATCAAACCTCCTTTCCTTGTTACAAATAACTTCATTTTTGTCACCGGACATATCTTAAGCATCCTCTTCGTTTCAACTTATTGTCTTTGAGTTGGCAAACTCTTTTAACCTGAAGATTACATCCTTTTTTTAATCTAACTTCCTTTGAACAATGAAATCCATTTCTCTCTTTGAAAGACCTACATTTTTTCAAAAAGCTGACCGGCAAAACATTAGTTAAGAAATTGAACAGGTACCAGGATTACTGCCCCTGCCGCATGATGTAATTCCAGCAGAAAAACAATTATTTGACAAGAATTTAGCGGCCGCTCGTCACAAAATTCCAGTCCGACGTCATCGATTCTTGTTACCAGCTCTCCTTCCAGGAGGTAATCCCTGGCAGCAGAGAGAGGGACCAAAATCAAATAAAAAGGTCGTTTGAACCCGAAAATAAGTTTTTCGAACCCCGAAATACAAAGATAACTGCTAGGAGCAAAGAAAAACGTTTGCGAGACTTCTTCAAGACATTTAGTCACCACTCGGCGCCAAAAGAACATTGGAAGAAGCTGTCCGCTCCCTCAACACAGCCAATTCTGTGGCAGGGAAACCATTCTATCAAGTTAATTGCAACAAAAAATTATAGTAAAAATTATTTCAGATGCTTTTAACATTCACTATAAGCAACTAGAAAAGCATCAACTAAACAAGGAGCAGAGAGAAACCAAGCCAAAATACAATGAATTTAGCCTAGAAAAGCAAGTTACTTCAATCCAATAGATACGGCAACAGACACCAAGTCCGCTAAACCCTTCAGAGCGCTTGTACCATAATTTTTTCTATGTATATTGGGCCTATTGCAATTGATTTTCACTTTTAACCGTTCCCTCGCTCATAATGTAATTCCTCAAGTCTGGAAAATTTCTGAAGCTGTTCTTCTACCCAAACATAACAGAGACTTGAAAACTTCCAAATCGTATCGTCCTGTACCGATACTCAAACCGTGAGTTACACTTTTAGTAGCCCCAATCCATCCCAAACTTGCTTCTAATCTATCTAAAGCCACCAACACGGATTCAGACTTCCAATCAACTAGTACAGCCCTGTCTGCAATATAATTGTTTTATATCACATAGTTTTAGCCAAAATAAACTGCGCAGGACCCCAATCAGAAAAAAATCAACAACCAGGATTGTCCATACAGGGGTTCCTCAAGGTGCAGTACTTTCCACCTCACTTTTTCGGTTTTACGTACATGAAGCCGCTCAGTATAAACCTTCAATCGTATCACTCAAGAAATATTGTCAAGGTGTCCAGCTTTTCAAGTATTAACTTAAATAAGCTCATGTATTTTTTATGAACAGACACCTATTGTTCTCGTATTCGAAAGATCAGTGAGCATTTTCAGCTCCCAGAGCAAAAAGTTCAAATCAAAACCAATTGTTTTATTGAATGCCTCGTCTCTCCCGGTCAAAAAACCCGAAAACAATTGATGTATTTTTTGATCCGTCCCTCAACCTTGCGGAGCATTGTAAGCAAACCGCCATGAAAGCCACTCGCAGTATATCAATTCTGATTGCTCTGTCCGGGACGAACTGGGGTCAATCTAAAGAAACCTTGCTTGTAACGATGATCAGACCGATACTTGATTACTTCTGCCCAGTTTCGCCGTACACTGCAAGCAATCACTCCCTGAACAATTTTCAAGTCCAATTGCAGCTCTCCGTATTGAGACAGAGTGCACGAAGATTGGATCCATAAACAACCTACACACTGGTTGCGAACAATTATTCGTACAACAGCACCATAAACTTCTCTCCAGCCAGTTTTTTCTGAAATTGTACCTTCACATCTTTCCCCTTTCATTCTACCATAGGATAACCTCCCCTCCCAGACAAATCAAAACTAACTTTCAATCAATTCTTAAGTAAAAATTTGACGAAATAATCTCAAGCCTATAATGAAGCCCATTTTACCCCATTTAACGATAACACGGACCGAAGCAACTTCGTTTTGAAAATTTTTGAACCATTTTTAAAAGGCATCTTTACAAACCACGTGGCAAACGCAATCAATGAAGCGCCCACTCTTAAAGATCTCCCGCTGTCACTACCCGATATCTCCTCGACTGAGGAACTGCCATACCCCCCACCGTTCAATAGGGAGCACGTTAGTGCAGCTCAGATCCGGCTACTCCCCCTTTTTAAATACCTTTCTTAATAAAAGAGACCTCAATGACCCCCCCCCCGAACTGTCCCCACCGTACATCTCCTCATACTACTCTCTACCTCTTTAAGTGCCCCACAAACCGGGTTGAAGTTACCCCAATAGATCTGTGGCTACGGCCGAACGAAGTAGCAATGTCCCGTAGACTCGGGCCAAGCACGCATGATTCGCCCCTTGTGGGCAACTAACAACATCAGCAACAAGATAAGCCTAATCCGAACATACTATATGAAATAATATATCATCGAATCAAACCAACTGTTGCGGCCAACAAGTCTGAAAAAACTTAGAAAATAAACTAATTTGTTTTAATTGTTTTTATTTTAAAACTTTAGGTCTCAATTGGTCCAACGCGAGTTCTTAGGTCCAGAAAAAAGATTTTTGAAATAAGGGGTTTTATTTTGCTCATCGCACAAAACACGCAAAAAGTTGTGCAGTTATTTCACTTTTGGATATTTCAAACAAGAATCCTCCGATCGAGAAACCTTGTTCTCGACAGTTTTCACTGGTATACAAAAACACATTAGTAACACATTAGGAAACTCTTCAGAAGTTATCCTCACCAGCGATTGTTGTCCAGGCCGCCTGTGGATTCATCATGCTTTTTATGGTAGATGAGGTCTCAACGAGAGAAGTAGTGTTTTCAGTGCCCTACTAAAGATATTGTCTTAGGATATGGTAGCATGCATTATAATGGTTCGACTGGATTCTAATTTCTATCAAATATCCTGCAGATGGGATAACCATGTACATTAAATGAGTAAAATTACATTGATTAAAGAAGAAAAAAGATGAAAAATAAATAAGAGGACAAAAAAGCGATACCAAGTTTTTCTCTCAAGTGAGTGTATACCAAAAATGCAGAGAGTATTTTAGGATTGAGGAGACTGCCTGCTGGTCTCAACAACTTCTCGCAGCAATGATATCTGTATCAACAACTGTATCTATCCTATAATAATCCCTACTTGAGAACAGTCGGAGTTCAAAATTAAGTGTAAGAATGTTAGTTATGAAAAATGTTTGGTTTCTAAAAAAAACATTTAATTTGAACGGAAGGGAAATCAACATAGCCCCGGAGGTGACTTTTTGGCGTAATTTGACTCCTTATCGACAAACTATGTTCTCCTGGTAGTCTAGAGGTCGGGATTTGAATAGGGTACAAATGGAGTCTTATATGCTTGAAATTATTCAGCTAACCATAAAAAAGTCTCCCTTTACCATCAGGAATTTGGAACGTCTACGGAATAATTAAATTAAGGAGCTTGCGAAGGGCACTGAGTTAACTGGGTATCTACTAAGCGTGAAGAGATATATACGAGAAAACCAAATTTGGCACATGGAATTGCTGACAGAGGGAGGAACGTTTTCGTAGAACATGTGCGACTGAGTGATTTGAGCGGATGCCAGGACTGATAGGGAATTGCGTTACTTAACTAAAACTAAGTGTAAAAATGACAAATAAGTGGAGGGTACCGGAGAGCCTTCGAGAGTGAGAAAACTTACGCTAGGAAAGCGAACGGTTGGTTCTCAAATTAGAGTGATTGATTGAGCAAGCCGTGAACAGTAGTTAGTCCGTAGAGGACGCTATTGCTTGAAGCGAGGCTAATCGTGCTAGTTGATATACTTGTGTGAGCGAGTTCCGCTCGAATCCGAGTTTAGTACATGTATGGATTAATTGTCTAAGCGAGTAGCGCTTTTGGAGTGGCGAGTTTGGATTGACTAATCGAGTTAACGAAGCGATTGAACGGAACAAAACGCAGGCTTCGTTAGAGAAGTTTTTGAATAGTAGTTAGCTCGGTGAGTGCATTGTAAATTGCTTTTAATTTCTTTGCCACTGAAAACTTACTTAAGGTGACCCCGATCTGCTGAACTAGCCAAAAACGCAAGAGGAGAGTCGAAAAGAGCTTAAGCTAAGGGGGAAGTTACGTATTCTTTTGATCTGACTTAGTGTCACCCGCTATTACAGGGTATAAAGGGGAGAAACTCTGCGGCCCTTAAGTAGAGTGTAGACGTATTTAGAGGAGATGTCTGGCCAATATTTCTGCAAGTTTTCTTCCAACTTCTTCTTTTTTTTAAACAGTTGTTTGAGTGATTCTTAATTGGCGGCTATAAGGAAAGCAAAAAGTAATTGAACTGTTAGTTTAGCAACTGTTACTTCTCTGATTAAAGGATTTTTTCATGTGTTTTTGCAATTCAAGTTGAACGTAGTGAGGACACTTACATAAGTAGTTCTTTTACCTTTAAAAGAAATAAAATACTATAATAAAAACAGACATGCATTCAAACATTTTAACTCTGTTACGAACACCAGAGTATTCGTATGAAATTTTCGTGTCAAATTATAAGATTAGTTTTGTGTATTTTGAGCACGGTGAAGATTTTTTGCATTAATTTTTTAGGTTTGAGTGTGTTTTTTTTATTCAGGGATGAGTAATTTGGTTGATGAGCGTTTTCATAAAGTTTTTCAAAACAATTGAACTTTTTTGGGGTCATGATAAATTTTTTAAAAACTTTGAGGATAGAGAATGAAATTTGGGGTATTTGACTCTGGTTTCAATTTTTCTCAAGTAGGTTATTACTCAATTAACAAGGATCGAAAATTCTGTAATGCGTTTTCTACTTTTCTGACGTTTTTTTATAGTTTTCAAATGTTTTGGTTGTTTCAATAATAAAGGTCGCCTCCTTTTCCTTTTCCCTAACCTGCAAATTTCTACAAGCCAAATTAAAGTTCACATTATTCTATTGCTATGGAAAAATGCATACAGATGCAAACCACGCCATGGCAAACTTATTTAGTGATCATAGCAAACCTTGTAAAATCACTCGTTACACCATAAAATTGAGGCACATGCAAGGTGGAGTGAAATAGAAAAAGAGCCTTATTGTCAAGTTTTTTTGTCCTAAGAGGGAAATACTCGTTTGTTGTATATAGTGAATAGAAAAATATTTCTATAATTGATAGCCCTATTCTGATTCTATTTCTGGGTTGATAGCCCAACGGCGAAGTCGCTGGGTTTCGATAAGAGGAAGGGGAGATAAATAATTTGCCAATCTATTCTCAGCGGTAAAATTGAAACTTAAAAATTTATAACTATCGTTTACAAAATTCAAAAATTTGTAGGTATATTCTGTTGGTGTTTCGGAAACTAGTGGATTACCATTGGAAGGTAAATGTATCCTACTAGTACACTAGAGGAAGTGTGGAAGGAAAGGACGATGATTTGGAAATGAGAGATTTTTGTTGGTTGTTTTGCAATTTAGGTTTTCCACGAGGCAACGGTGTGTACATCCAATTTGGAAAAGTAGTTTTGTGTGGTTTGGCGTAAAACTGAATATCCCTTAGTTGAACCGATGTAGGTGTTGTTTGAACCGATCTGGGTTTACTGCTGAATAGGGTGGTGACCTCACTTTTTAGCTTTGTTGGGTACTTTTATCTGGTGAAGAAGTGTAAGTTTTTCTTTTTGGTTTGTTTGTGATTGATGCCTATGGGGTGATTAATTTGTCTATTAATGGTATCAACTGTAGCTGGTTGACTTTCACTTTGTTGCCTTGTTCTCTTGAATTGTGTTCGAGAAATTTGTCTTGAAAAAACAAGGATGGGAACTACTCTTGAGAAACCTATTGTTGCTTTTCATAGATATTGCAAAAATCTAAGTACTGCGAAAATTATATTTAGAATCTTATGTGTGTTAGAACATCTAATTTGTTGTTTGGCAAAAGAATCTCAAAAAATTAATCATCATAAGTGATTGTTCGAAAATTGATTTTTTGAAGGAATTGAAAAAATATTACCTGACAAAGAAGACTGAAAAAAAAGGTTCAAAAATTGATATAAGTCAGATTTAAATGGAAAGAAAAAGAAAAAGCTTTTCATGGTGTAGTCAAGTGTCAGGTGCGGATTCAGGTTTTTCGCGAGTGGGGCGGATTTTCAAGAAATTTGAAAGTTTTGTCGACCCGTTTTTTTAGATAAATTGATTTTCCAAGCTCTCCCGAAGCACTAAAAAGACCATGTTTCGATCAAATTTTCTGCGCTGCAAGACAAATGTTGAACAAACAGGCCAGAAAAAGCGTTTTTAGGCATTTTTGGAAAATGTTGACAAGAAATTTGCGTTTTTTCAGCGCGCGTCCCGCGCGTCCCCCCTCCTCCTCGAATTAGTATATATTAGGTCCGTCACCTGAAATGGATAACTCAAGATGGCAGGGGGTCGAAACCCTGAATGCATGCATTTGCTTTAAATCATCTAATGAGTTTTTGGGGCAATCAATTGAACTATTTGCTTCTATTGAAAATGCTTTCACTGGCTTCTGATTTTCTTAAACTCAATTTTTTTGTTGTTCGGACTTTTGTAAGGAAAATAAAGGAATATTTGTGCTCGGGGTTTTTTTTCTTCAGACAAATTTCGACTTTTTTGTACTAGCCAGTTTTGTACGAAGTTTTTTCCATTACTCGAAAAAATTGTTGTACTGAGCTTAAAGTCGAAAAAACATTTCACCTGTAATCATTTTTCTAAAGTTATGTGGGTTGAAAGACTGGGACAATTAACGCGCTTTTAACGAGTAAGCGGAGATTTAATCCGTCTTATAAATCGTTCCAAATTGGTTGAAGGAAGCTTATTTGCCATAACTGATTTGTTGCTAGGAGCGAAATATATCACTTTGTACTTTAAAGTGCGTGTTGGAAGAAGATTTTTACACAAAAAAGTCTCAATTAAAAAAAAATTCAATCGATTTTATTACAGTTTATTTTTTTTTAATATTACTGCCCCATAGACCTTAAAAGGTAGTCGAAATATTCAGATCTTTACCCTGTTACGAGCAGTTTTGTTTTTCTCTGTTTGCGTTTTTTTTTTACAAAAACCGAATTGTCCAAATATGTCTAAAACGACATCAGTTTAGATTTTTTTCTGATGAATTTGTAGTTGGCCTTTTCAGTCTAGTGATGTTTTATACTTATAAAACGAAGCTTTGCTAACAAAGTCTTTTTTAGCAATGAAATTCAGATTTGGCAGTGTTGTTTAAGCGCTATAAAACATATTACTTTGAAGTTTTTAATTCGAAATGGGGCATTTGGAAAAAAAACCATTTCAGAAATTTTTGCAATACATTTTTCAAACCCTGAGTTTATAGAGTAAATCAAATATAATGGGGCGATTAAGTTACAAAGACAGGAATTTAATAATCAAATGCTAAGATGAAATTTCAATTAAATTGGAACTGATTTTGTAAAGTTTCTTTTTTTTTTAAGTTCTCTGAGATTTCTCTGTAATGTTTATCTCTGATATTATTTTATCTTTTTTTATTTGGCGCGCAAAATCAGGTTCCACAAATTAACAACGGACTGGAATGCGAAATAAAACATTGAAGCATTATCAGTGGCGGTTCGAGTGATACAAAAGTATTTTAAAAAAAAAACACTCCCAGTATCGAGAAAATCTTCTATAAAAATTTTGTTTATTTTTCCACTTTCGAGCAGGTAAAGCAATCGAAACAAGATTTTTCATAAAAAAGTTACCAAAATAAACAACAATTTTTTTGATTTCACTAAATTGAAAAGGAAACTTGTTTTTTTCGGAAATATTTCAATCTTTTAATGCAAAAAATTTAAAAAAACTGGCAAAAAAACGTCAACTTTATTTTTTGTTCAATTTTGGACGACAATTGTAGTCGCTTATGTCTAATTCGCTAAATCTATTATCACACGACGTCTCAGAAAAAATACAAACTTGCAGAAAAAAGTTTCTGAGAATGTTGTCGGAGCATTTTGTCCTATATGCATAGCAACCGGCTTTATTGTATGTTTGCCGTAATTTGTTTTTAATTTGGTTTTTTCATCAGTTGTTTTATCAGAATGTGGTAGTTTTTGAGTGGTAAGAGATCAGTTTCCATTCTATTTGATTCTTTTCAATCATTTTTCTATGTTTCCAGACAATGGGCCTCAGATGATAACGGTATTTTTGTTGAATGCTTAAATGGTTGACAAATACTGTATCAATTTGAATTGCGTGTCTTACAATATATTTTTTGTTTCCAATGATTTTTGATCTGTTTGTTCAATTTTGTAATAGCGTGAGTTTTTTTGTTTCGTCTCTGTTTCTCAATTGCTACGGTGGTTTCTGAAAGATTTGATTTTTTTGTTTTTGAAGTCTGTTAATGTAATTGCTCTTAAGTCTGATATGAGCGAATCATCAAAAATTTCGAAAGCACGTTTTCAAAAAGATTCTGGGTAAAAAATGTTTGCAAAAAAAGTGAGATAAGACACAGCGTATTTGAACAGAAAATTCAATTTATTTAACCGAGAAAGGTTGAGTTTTTATAAAATTTCTATAGTGGCCTACCAATAAGCAATATGGTCTAGGGGCAGAATGGGTCTAAGAGCAGAAAAACAGAATATTATCAATTTTTTATAAGCTAATGGGTAAATCAAGTATAAGAATTTCGGGTTGCGTTCACATTGAAAATTAGTGATAAAAATTGACAAAAAAGCAATCGCCATTGATGAGTTATCAATAATCATTGCTACAAAAGCAATTTTTACCGATAGATTAGCGCTGATTTGGCTCATGTTCAGCGATGAAACAGCGATAAGAAATCTATCAAAGTAACCAAAATTAGTGAACTACCGGTGTTTGATCCCTCAAAAATCAGGTTAGTAGATACGTATGCTACCTCTGCGCCACGAAGCCTTAGATAAACAAAAATTGTAGATTTTTTAATTCCTATCTGAAAGCTACTAAATTAAGTTAAAATTTCATAAGTTTTAGCGCTGATTTTTCACGGAGTCATTACTGAAAAAACCCTAAAATAACGCATGTGTAGCTATGCAAAAAAATCTCAGTTATATATGAATCAGTGCTGCAAAATAGCAATTACTGGTATACTACAGAAAAAGCGATAATTAACGGTGGGACTTCAACCCGAGGTTGTCAAAGTTACCAAAGACGCGAATCTTTCATGCATAAACTGAGTGATTTGATCGAAATTTTCTTAAAAATTAAAAATCAATTTTGAAGTTATTCAATTCGTGTACAATTTTTTAAAAACTTAACTTGATGCTTTTAATATTTTTTAGTATCAATTAGCCCGTATAAATATAAAAAAATTAAAATTTTTCGAGTTTTTGCTCCTGCACCCATGCTGTTCCTAGAATATTCTGCTTATTGATGTGCCTCCAGTTTCTATCGAACTTAGAAGCTTTCGATGGTTACAAGAACTCAAGTAGTTTCATGGTATTTATAGAGTACAATTTTGATTTATGGGCAGTTAAATGCCATAAGACATCCTTATAGAACAAAACTAACCGAAGAAAACTGTTTGATAGTAAACAACCGACATTTATTCTAGCTCAGAATTGGACCTATAATTGTTTAGAAAAAGATCAGGCATAATTTGTGTTATAGTTTCGCTGCAATACACCATTTAACGAAACGGTGATGAAACTATTAACTATTTTATTTTTCACTTTAATGAGTTCATCATCATGGAAGATGGTCACAGCAAAAAGTACCAGTTCGGTAGAAAATACAGAGAATCAAGGTAATCAACCAGTGGCAGATTTTTTGAAAAATTTTTACATTTTTGTCGACCTTTTTTAGGTAAGATTTTCTGATAAGACAGTCGAAAGTTGATGTTATGAGCACTTTTCGTAAAATTTTGACAAAAAAAAATCGTTCGAGCACCTTCCTTGGAGTTTTAGTATATTTTAGCACCAAAGTAGCTTTTTTTGTCGAAGTCAGTCAGAAGAAGTAAAGTGCCTTAAAATTAGACCAAAGGATCAATTGGAAAATTTGTGACCCTTTGGGTTACAAATAGCGAACCCTTTGAGAAAACTTGGAGACCTGAATTTTGGGGGGCGAATGCTCGAAAGCAAGCTATTGCAATCAATTCAGAGATATTTTGTAGAAAAAGACCAATTTTCGTTTAATAGGCTTCCCAAGGGGACTTAAGTTACTAATTTTTCGCGCTTCCAGGTATAAGTCTGTGAGCAGAAATGACCGAGTTGAAAGTTATTTTTGGAAGTCGAAGGCGCTAAATTATTGTCTTAAGGAGGTCCCTAATAGCCAGAAACGAATTTATGGGCAATCAGGGGCGGATCTAGGATTTTCTCGATGGGGTGCTGATTATCAAAAAAATTTTCGAAAATTTTGTTGACCTTTTTTTTCAAATTTTGTTGGCAAATTTCTAAAAAAAAAACGGGTAAAAAAGCGGTTTTTGGGCACTTTTGAAAATTTTTCAGCGCGCGCTTCCCTCAACATTAGTGTAAACTGGCGCCAAAGGCGCTCTTAGAAAAAGGTCGGTTGGCATAAAATGAATGTCATAAAATATTACCAAAGGGGGAACCCTGTGGTTGGCGAGGGGTCGAATTCCTGAGGGAAGCGCCCCCCCCCTAAATCTGCTCCAGTGAGCAATAGTATTTAGTAATATTACTTTTTTCCTTCGCAGTCTCAATTTTAGAGCCACAACAGAGTGAGAACTCAAACGGAAATCTGACTGAGCTGGTCGATCGAGTCCACTATGAGCTGAGCCAAGTGCAGCTGGCATACGGAACCGACCAAGTGACAGACACCACAAACATGGTCATGGTAAGCTACAGCTGGAACGAGAAAGAACCTGCGAGGCAGATTTACGCCGCTTTGAAAGCCAGCGGGATAAATGCCTGGATCGACTATTACAACATGACCTATGCGAATAACCTGCCTCAAACAATGGGTGAAACAGTCGAAGACTCGACAGTAATTGTGGTATGTTATTCAGAAGCATATCAAAACAGCTCAAACTGCAGACAGGAAGCTCTCTACTCATTTCAACTGAAGAAAAAACAGGTTTTCGCTAAGGTGCAGGAAGATTTCACGCCGACGGGTTGGCTAGGGTTCATCCTAGCTGGTCATCAGTACTATAACTTTTACAACGAGTCTGTGTTCGATGAGAACTTCGAGAAACTGCTCGGAAATGTCGAGGAAGGGTTGAATGGTTCAGAGGGCAAGATGAGAGTTAGTTTGGCAATGATTATCGTCAGTATTGCGTTTAAATTCATTTTGTGAAGCTTTTTTGAAATCTATTCCATACCAACTTATTACTGAAGGAACCATTTTTTGAAGACCAGATTTCTTACTAGAATATACTTTTTCAACTTAATTGCAACAGCTTTTCTACAAGCTTTAACAATTGGCCAAACTGCAAACTATAACTCAGGCTCGTTCTTTTTTTCATTCCGCAAAATTTTTTGATTGACTGGAAGACTTGTTGTAACAGCCAAAGTGCGTCAAGCTAGGAGCCGTTTTTTAATGAAGCAATACAAAGACAAATATGAACTGCAAAGGTCGTATGTTTATCGAAGAAACGCGATTTGAGGTGATTTTTAGAAATCTCGGGTTGAGGTGTTCGAAATATGTTTCGACCGACTCGACCTAAAATAGCTATGTTTCGACCGACTCGACCCAATATGACTATATTCAGGCCGACTTGACCAAAGCAAATTAAGCTCGACTGTGTTAGACCCAAAAGTGCTATGTTTCGACCAACTCGACCCAACCCAAACTGGCTTTATTTCAACCGAATCGACTGAGAGAAAATATGTTCGACTGTGTTCGACCCAAGCGTGTTATTTTTCGACCGACTCGACCCAAATGAATTTCGGATTCTGTTTAATTTCTGTATAATTTCAGCTGGTAAAATCACTTTTTGTTTTGACATGTTCAAATTTGTTTTTTGAGTAATCAAGTTTTCCAATTTGGTGTCAAAAATCTGAAACTCTATTTTTTTGCACATCAAAACGTTATAAATAGTTACTTTTTCGGTCAAAACATCGGTTCTCGAACTTTTAACTGAGATCATGAGTAGTCCATTGTTTCGAGAGTTGGACTATGTTTCGAGACTGTGTTTGACCATGTTTCGATCATGTTTTTGACTAAGTTTGAAAATTGTGTTCGACTGAAATGGCTGTTTTTGACCCCGAATTTTAGGTCAAAGAACATTTGTGTTTTTCGAACACGGTCGAAAAATAAGTCGGACACTTCATTCCGACAAACGAAAAGCGACCCGTGTCAGTGTCAAACTAACATTCCATCCATGAACATTGAAAATCAATGGTTATTTCATATATGATGCAGATCAGATACATGTCTACTTTTTGAATGCGCATTTGAAATACACATGTGCTGCATATATGGCATACTGGTCATGTGCATGTCTTAGCAGGTGTAAAAATCTCAGATCTGGACCAGACATGTGCAGGCATGTAACATTTCCGGCCAGACGTGATTCAGAGATGGACCAGAAGTGTTCAGATATGTCTTCAAATATATATGTGAATGCATGGCCAGGCATGCCGAAACTTTTTTTTTCTCACGCTAAAATTGCAAAACAAAGAGAAATCCGGAAAATTACTTTGAAATCAGGAAGGCAAAAAGTGAAAATTGTATCTAAACATAGCGAATTACAAATGAAAAACAAATAAACGTTTTTTATGAATCCATGTCTATTGCAGTCACCAGATGTTTTTGACCATAATGTAGTTTCAGTGGGTAGCCTAAATTGTTTCATTGAGATTTTCAATCGATGATTCTCTGGATATGTCCAATTCGTAATTTTTGTTGAAATATGAAGCACTAAAACAAAAAATTTTAAGATTCTTAAAACGTCTGTTGCAAAAACAATAAATTAAACATTGTAAACAATTTTTTTGAGCGAAACCAAAAAAGGCTAAAAATTGAAAGAAAAAATGCGAATAACATCATTTTTGAAACATTTGTCCAAAATGATCTAATTTTTTGAGTGTTTTGTTTTCAAAAATTTCTAGTACAAAAATAGTCTGTGATTAAAACTGCGATTAGATAAAATTATTTTTTGTCTCCTTTAGAGATTATTTGAAGAGGCTTGGAAACGACAAATTGGCTATTCAAAATGTCCAAACTTGACAAAAAATGAAACCAAACTTTTAGTGAACCCAATTGATCTAAATTTCAAAAAACAAAGCTGAATTAAACGAAAACTTCGAACTTTTATCCTATTTTTCAAATTTAGAAGAAACAACGCAAATGAAGAAAGAAAGTGCGTCATAAAATCAAAATCTAGAATTTAGAAAAATTGAATCTAAAAAAAGCTTTTGACTCACACTTCTGTTGCTCAAATAAAATTGTCTGTTTGGTGACGCGAGATGGCATCTTACATCGCAGGAAAGTATCACATTGTCACCCACAATGAAGATTGCTCAGTAATTCGCCATTTACTTGTACATTAAATTAATCATATCTTTTTAAATTTTAATTCAGAGATTTTGTCTTTAACTTTTCGCAACATAAAATTTGAATCAGGCTGATTATCTTCTCAAATTATTAATTTGAGCCCAAAAAGTATAAACTTTTTTGCTGCTAGCAATTTTTTTTTTCACAGCAACAAAACCTCTGGAACTTTCTTGATACAGATCCAATACTAAGCCTTCAAGAGAAAAATTTGATTATTTTTCTAAACTATCTTTTAAAATTATTTTTCTTCTAAAAGATCTGGAGAAATTATTGCTCTAGCCTGCGTCTATTGCTCAGTTTTTTGGTCAATTAAAGTTTGAATGAGAACAATTTATGAACTACTGAATCAATTTTTTTTCATCCATTTTAATTGATTTTTTTTTTCAATTATGTGGACACTGACAATGAAACTAAATTATAATCATTTTTTCCCACTTGACTGAGATAAAAAGTTTCAACACACATAAGGTCTTTTCTACGTTTTAAGCTTAAGTTGGTTACGTTGGTTACTTGTTGTTCAATTTATTTTTCTTCTGCCTATTTTAGATATTTTTGTTACTTTTTTATGTTACTCGATTACCCCCCTATCGTTTGCCCATTTGAAACAAATACCCACGGAGGGGGGGGGGGGGGGGGGGGGGGGTTCAGTTCAGGTGGGGGAGGGTTGGTGGGTTCATGTAGGAGGGGGTTGAGTGAGGGGAGGGGAGCAAAGGGACAAACTTTAGGAGGATTGAAGGGGAGCAAAAGGGCAAAAGTTGGGGGGGGGGGGGGGAGAACTTAACGGAATGTTTTTGCAAATTGAGTTTAGGCTCAGAAATGGGTTAGGCCGTACAACTGATATGCAAAGTTTCCGCATAACTCACTTGATAAATGCAGAAATTCTTGCAAATATTAGCACGACGCGCGAAACAAAAAAGAAGTGGAAAAAAACCCATTTCAATGTGATTTCCTACTTGTTATAAAATCCATTATAATGGATTCCAAAAGAATTATAATGCATTTTGTTTTGCCGAGAAAAAAAGGATTTTAATCCATTTTTAGTCTAATTTTGTTGTTTGAACGTAACATGGGAATCGATTATGTTTAAACTTTTTAGACCACGAAAATCCATTATAATCGATTTGTTTTCACTTTTCTTGAAAGGAGGACCCTTTTTTGCGGAGATCTTTAGAACTGAGATGTTCTTACCCTTGAGTTGTTGTTTTGGCTTCTTTGGTCTTGGCCCTTTTCTTGAAGTATTTTCGATAATTTAGCAGGCATTTCTGAAACAATATAATTTCAAACAATCTGAAAAATTTTGTAAAATTAGGTGAAACTTGAAAAAAAAATCAACCATTTTCAATTTTTCTGGAGTTGCAAAAAACTCATTTTGGAGGGAAAAACAGAACCACTGACAGAACCCACTCCCGACTCCATTTCATCTGCCATCATTTTTGTTCCTTAAATTAAAAATTTTACCCCCTAACATTTTTTATCCCACCCGCCCTAACAATTTTTACGCCCCCCCCCACACACACACTAGCAACTTTTAATCCCCCCATTCTAACCGTTTTTACCACCCCCCTCCCCCTCCCCCCCCTCCCCCCACTCTAATAATTTTTTTAGCTTTTACACCATAAGTCAACCCCCATGTCATCCCCCCCGCGCGCCCCACAACTAAGTATGAATAAATATAAAACAGGTTTGGAAAGCGGCACGAAGTAAAATAAGCGAAGTTGCGAAAAAACGCAACAAAAACCTACAATAAAGAGCTATGCATTGCAAGAAACTAGTTTGCAAAATGAAAGTCAGGGCCAGCAAAAATAAACTAGATTAGATGTGGACCGCAAATTCAGTTTTGAAATTGAAGCTCAAGATGAGTTGCAAACGAAGAACAATTGCGTTTGTGTTTGATGCGTCAATTTCGCGGCATTATGTTTGCTAATTGGAAATAAACTAATCGGTTCAGTCTTTGCTCGTTTGTTCAATTTCAGTCACAACTGCTGGTTCAAGTCTGAACAATGTCTGTACACAGCTGATTATCAGCGACGAAAGGTTTTTGACTGGTCATGTGTGCAACTGCGTTTGCACTTAGGTACGGTAAACAAGAGAAGACCGTTTCTAGCAGAAAAAATCCCTAAAAAAATTTCGACTGCCGTTTATTGTATATCGATTAGCCTTTGGTGAAAATTCAAAAAAAAAGACAAAAATACGTTTGTCTTTTTGCTTTTTTTGAAAATTTTCTCACACGCGAAATGCCGAGGAGAAAGAGATACTTTTGCTTCAATTTATCTATCAAAAGAACAATTAACTAATCTAAATTCACTTTGTGTTTCTCAAGGTTATTGAGTCCCCGCTTAAACATTATTGAAACGAATTATATCGCGCACTAAGTATAGCAAGATGCACAATTTAGAATTTACGAAACCTGAGAACCTGACAAAAAGGTCTTGCGATGATTTACTTTTAAAATTTTGAGCCCATGACGACAGCATTTTTTAGAATTTGAAAATTTCCATCAGAAATTGCATGTTAATTTGTCGAATTTTGCCTCAGAAGATAAAAAACACACAAAGCATAAAATTTCTTGCGTTTTCTTTAAAAATTGGAAGGCACATATTGGAAGGTAAAATTGAGTTAGGACCGAAGTGTAACTCATAGAGTAATTTCGGATAGGGTACACCGTCTGCTCGTCACGCTATCTTATTTTCGGCCGGATAGATTCGTGCAACTTCTTAGTCTAATACCGATCCTAATCTTACTCTTATACTATCTAGTCTCAGGTTGTTTAACTAGTCTCTGCTAGGCTCAATAGATCTAGGGTATACTGGTTTATTGCGGCTGCTGAAGTGCTCGGGAGAGTCCAACTAATTTCTAAGTTAAATTCAAATCTCTCTGGTGCTGAAATTACAAGTAACTTCAGCACTTACAAATGAGTGGGTTGTTAGTTAGATGGATCATGATTGGTTAATATTAAATACTTTACATTGGTAAAACATTTAATTTATCCAATCATAAAATGTAGTTTAGATCAGGTTCCACCCATCCGGGTTTTACAGAGTTTTTTAGAATAGTTCTTCTGCAATTCGAAGGATGGATGATGGACGTTTGTTTTTGGCGAACATCATAATTTTCTTCCGTTTCCTCTTTTGTTAGGGAAGTTCCAGGAAGCTGGAGTTAGAGACATAAGACGTTGTGTCTTCTAGTGACAACGACTACGTCTTTGCAACAAACTCAAATCTGATTTCAGAATGGTTTGCTATGTCAGGTTTTTCTGTTCTGCGTGGAGAACTTCTTTTGTGTATGATCTAGTTTGGGAATGGCGTGGAGATTGTGCGTGGAGGGGATGCCTGGTTAATCGGATCTGTACGTATACTTGAACATCGAGGTGGTCATTGGTCTAGTTCAATGAAGTCCTTTTCTGCGAGGTCAAGTCGTACTCTAAATCCTTTGAGTTGTGATTGTGAGCGGCATATCGATTGTAGTTGGTCATTCTCTCTCGAGTGTAGTGGGGTCGTCTTGTCTTTTGATGTTCGTCCTTGGTGTTGTATTCTGATCTATATATTGCATCATGTGATTTTACATTTTTTAAAACTTTTATTAGTTTAATATTTTTTAATAATGATTTTAGTTAGTTGTTTTCACAAAAGCTTTTTGTTTTAGTTCGGTTATTTTGAAGAGTTACTCACACTTGAGTAGCTCTTATTAAAAATAGTGGTGTGGTCACAAAGCGTGGATGTAGCGCGGTGGGTTAGGCCGGCTATAGAGCATGCTCAGGACGTCCTTCCTGGTGGGTTAGGCCAGGAGTGGGAGTATGATTTCATGCGGTTTTTGTGAGGGGTCCTGTTATGTGACAACGTTTTATGTTGAGTTTGTTGTGGTCTTACTTATGTTTTGTTGGTTGTGTCCTTTTTTCAAAAATCAAATTGTTTGTGGTATGGGTTTGTCTTTCGACTTTTTTGTGTTTTATTATTTCTTTCTTAGACTTTATAATAGTCTTCAAAAGAATAAATTATCCAGTTTTAAACTGGGTTAATCCGGTTTGGGTACCGTTGGTTTCTTTTTCTAAGTCATGCTGTTATTCTATGATTTGTGGTATTTAGTAAGCTGCGTTGGTTAGTTTTGTTTAGTATATGATTCCTTTCCAACCGGGCTAAAGGAAAGTTTGAAACATGTTATTATATGTTAGAGTTGTTGAGTGTGAAAACTTGAAACTGAAATTCATTATTTTAAACAATTCTTCGTGGGCGAGCTGTGCGAGTGTGGATAGAATTTCTGTGCGAATGAATGAAAATATCAAAAGGTTAGTACTGCATTTGCATTTATTTAATTTACTACATAGAATTTAGAAATTTACTGCTAGTCATGGGGGAATATTAAGATACAAATTTTCATCATAATTAGATTTACTGCTTGTGGGGGAAAATTTTAGAAATGAATTTACTGCATTGGTATTAAATTTATAAATTTATAAGTGTAAGAGATTAATAGAATTTTTGAAATCTGTTTGATGAAATTTGCGATTTTTATTTGTCTTTTGTGGTTTTTGTAGGTGATCGTCGGATGAAGGCTAAAAATCTAAAGAAAACATGAATAAAGTATGGTGAGTTTTTTAATATTTTAATTAGTTAGTAATATTCATTTAATTCATACTTACCTGTTAGTCGTCGGGGAAAAAACCGTGGGGGAAGATGTCGTGAATTAGTTCTGAAGTTGTTAGTAGTTTAGCTAAGATGCGGATGATATTTTTAGTTTGAAGCAGTGGCCAAAGCAATTGAAGTGCCTTGATAGTGGTTAGTTCTTCAGTGCCAACTGCAAACTCATAAGGTGTGTTTTGGATTAAGTTATATAATTTGTGATTGAATTTAGTGTTGTGGATGAATTCTAAAATTGGGATTTCTATGGGTTGTACAAACTCGTGCGGGATAAGGAAGGGTCGGGATTCTTCGGCGTTGAAGGTCTTGGTAATGGGACAGAAGATGTACATTTGGGTTATGGGGTCATAATTACGAAGAATACCATGGAGGTTAGTGTCTTTAATACAATATGTGAAATTTAGGAAAAATGGTGAAGTGTATTTGGAATTAATGAATTGAAAACGATGGTGTGGTTGTCTAGAGGGTGTGTGTAGGTCAAAGTGATTTTGGATGAAACGATAATAACTATATGTGTGGGTTTGTTTAGTGCGCAACATAATATCGTGTGAGCAGTGTAAATCTCTTTCGTGTGGTGCAAGGAAATGAAAGGTTAGTGAAAATATTTGGAAGCGTTCTTTAAAACTTTCGTATGCTTGTGTGTCTGTTAGTGCTTCTGAAATAATGTGATCAAACTTTCGGTCGAAGATGTTTAGTGTGAATGTATATGGTGTCTTGATGAAAAATTTCTCGGTAATTTGTGGATTAGCGAAGCGATCGTCGTCTAAGAATTGATCTTGGTTAGCTCTGATGATGTTGTGATCATAGTATTCGAGTGTATATTCGTTAGCTCTAGGTGCAGTGTGTGTTTTTAGTGATTTTTTATATCCAACGTAAGTAAATTGTCTAGGTGTTAGTGGTGTAGTGAGTCGATATAGTATGTCCGTATTTCGCTCTATATCGGTGTGAGTGTTAGATAAAGGTAAGCAAAGAGGGTTAGTGAAATGATAATATGAGGTCCAAGAGAGAGTAGGCATTAAAACGTATTCATCTACGAAGTTGCGTGTTTCGTTAGTGTCGTGGGGGGTGTTTAAGGTGTATTGTGGGAATGAGGGTAAGGTGATGGCTAAAAATTCTTTTGTGTTAGTATGCTTGGGGTGGTTGATGTATTCACGGGCTGTTCCTGGTTTTGCTGGGAAAGGATGGTTGGGGAACTTTCTTTTAAAAGTGCGGTAAGCTCTATTAGTGTTGAGTGAAGATTCAGTTGATGTGGATGATGGTGCTAGTGAGTCAGTATAAGTTGAAGAGGGTGTAGGGGTAGGGGGGTTGGATGAATTTATTGTGGAGGAGATTTGATTTATGGTTGGGGTATTAAGGTGGTAGGGTTGTTGTTGAAGGGTAATAAAATTATCTAGCTCTGGGGAGATTCGGGGGGTGTCTGGAGAATGAGATGATTGGTCAGAATGGTATGAGGAATAGGTTGGGGTAACTTGGGAAGCATAAGAGGGTGTGGGAGTAATTGGGTCAGGGTTATTGGATAATATGGGTTGAAAAGGGGGTTGAGAAAAATTAAAAGAGTTATGAAAATTATTGGATGGGGATGGTTCTGAGTCGGCGAATTCATCGGGGGTTTCAATATTCGGGTTATTTAGCTGTGAGATGGAGTATAAAACTGAGATGTGTGAATTAGTGTCGGAATTCATGCCTGATGTTACATTACTAGATGGAAAATCGGGTGGCGGAAAAGCAAAAAGTGGTATTATTGGGATTGGAGAGGTAAGATTGGTTGGGTGGGAATTTGATCGGTGTAGTGATCCAAGTTGGCGGCTCATCGTGGGCTAAAAAAATGATTATTTTGAGACTGAAAAGCGGTGGTATGGGGTTGTTCAATAATTTGTTCATAAGTATTATCATCTTGTGACTGGTGTGTCATTATATGTTGAATGGGACTTTGTGAAGTGGTGAGTCGAAAATTTGGATTATGTGTGATGGCTAAGTTTCGAAAATTTCGTGGGACTAGGGATAGTGGATGGTTATTTGGTAGGGCTGGTAATTGTGGTGCCGTTGGCGTTATGTCTACATTGTTATGTTCTTCGTCGTATGTATTTTGTCGTGTTGTTATTTTTGTGTTATATTCTTTTATTTGTGCGTCTAAAAGAATTTTGTTTATAGATGTAGAAAAGATTCCAAAAAATCCTGCAAATAGTATGCGTGCTACACTTGCTTGTCTGTTTACTTGTGTGTGTATAGCACATGTGTTGTAGATTCCTTTTAAAAGTGAGAAAAGAAATCCAATAAAGTTAAACATTGCGTATAAAATAGTCAATTTTTCTAAGATGTAGTAGGGCCATCCTAGAAAATCGAGGATCTCATTTTTGAGTGTAACAAAGCTAAAAATGTTAATTGGTGATATATCTTGGGGACGGTATTTTTCACCGTTTAGATATATGTAATCTTTAATGTCCTTAAAATATCCGCTATAGTCTTGCGTGTAGATATCGGCAAATCCTGCGGTTTCTGCAAGTTTGCGTAAATTTTGGTCTATTGATTGTCTTTGTATAGTGTCCATTTGTGTTAATAATTCTTGGAATTGTTGTGTTCTAATGTGATGTTGAATATCTGATTTTGAATAGATTCCTATTGATTGTAAGTCTATATTTGGGTTTCGAGCAATAGCGCGAATGCTTTCTGGTGAAAATTTTTTGAGTGATTGCATTAATGTGGGATATGGTGTGAGAAGATAAT
This sequence comes from Symsagittifera roscoffensis, assembly GCF_963678635.1. Taxonomy (NCBI): domain Eukaryota; kingdom Metazoa; phylum Xenacoelomorpha; order Acoela; family Convolutidae; genus Symsagittifera; species Symsagittifera roscoffensis. The sequence continues at coordinate 21,817,660 of NC_087062.1, read as the reverse complement.
ATTTATTTTCATCAGGGTTTAGTTGTACTACATTGTGGCTGTGTTCTGATCCACATGGGACTGCGGTATCCCAGAAATAGGTTCTTCGTGAAAGTGTATCCACGAAATGTACTTTATTCTTATAAAAGATAGGGATTCTTTTATAACATCGTTTATCTTCAAAAACGTATAGTGGTGATACTTTTTTAGTACAAGTATAAAACCATAAGATGTTTCCTTCATAGTCTAAAAAATTTGATCTATTTCCAGATAATAAGTATCCTGCATAGGGTATTTTTAATACTGCTAGTGCAAGTGATTGTAATATTTGTGTTCGTTCTAATTCGCATAATTGGTGTAGTGTTTCTAATTCGGAGAGTGACATTTCTTGAAAAATTCGGCTAATTGTATAATCTAGTTTCATATCTAAATGAATATCATAGTGGATATTACCGAAATATGTAGTGTTCATTAGTGATAATTCTTGTAAGCGTGTGCTTCTGGTGTCCTGAGGTGTTAGATGTCCACCAGGTTGTCCGTTGCTTTTTTGAAAATTAACTGGTATATAGGATGTTCCTTCGTTTAAAGGATGACCTGTGGCATATGGGTCGATTTTTATTTTTCCAGTGGTCATGTCGAATCCTTTTTCGTATTCAACTAATATTTCAGAGTATTGTGTTCTGTGAAGTGGATTCCTGTATTTACATGCAAGTTCTGTTTCTTGATATATTTGAAAACGTGTCAATTTGTTTTCTATATTGTCTATGTTTCTAAAATTAGAACTTAGTTTTCGTGATGGATGGACTTGTTCATATGGAATTGATTGTATAAAATATTTTTCGTGAAATTTTATCATACGAGCGTGTATTTTTGCTACTTGAAATGTTGTACATGTATCTTCGGGGAACCAAACAATTGTTGCTTGTGTTCTCGTTGTAGGGTCGCAATAACCTTGATCATTTTTACAAGGTAATCGGATTCCTTGATAGATCATTGTATTATCTGATAAATCTCGTGTTAGTTGTATTTTTTCGAGTTGTATTTTCCAATCGAAAAACATTATTTCTTGGTATCCTTTATTTTTTGTGTCTGCTTTGCAGTTTGATGGGTCATTTATACCAATGTGTGGTATCCAATGTTTATCGTGTAGGTCATAGGTTAATCGTCCGTGTGCGCCGTTATACGGGTATTTTTCGTCTAGTTTTATATGTCCTTGGTGTCTTTCAAGTTGTGATTGATGTACAGAGGCTGAAAAAACTTGAAAATTAACTAATTTTCTTTGGGAGTTTTTATTTTGTGTGATGTTTAGTCTTAGTAATTCATTTTTACAATCGTCGGGATTGAGATGTAAAAGACGTTCTATATTACTTTGATAGAATGATTCATGGTCAAGTCGGTTTTTGTTTCCATTCGAGACTTGTGAACAATGTACTTTCTTTTCGGAAAATGTTGCTGTGAATTTATAACCTGTAACTGTTGTTGCTCGGGCTTTTGAATAGAGTGTTGCTATTACATCTGTGGTTTCTATAGCTTGTGGTTCTGTTTCACATTGTGATACTTGATTTATTGCATATTTATGTAGTGTTTTTTGTTCATTTTCTTCACAATCGTAATGTGTTACTAGTAAATCTTGTGGTCCTGTACGAGGAGAAGGGTTTATGTTTTGATTTGAGATTACTAGAAAAGGGAGTTGGAGAAAAATTAATAATTTTAGAATATACATGTGTATGATAATCCTGAGTATGGATTATAAAATGTAATGTAGCCAATTGTGTTTTTGGTATATCTGTCGTATTTGTATATTACTTCAGTAGTTATAAAAGGTGGTGGTAGTGATTGAGCTGTTATGTTAGGTGGATTTAATGGGTAGGGATGTTGGGTAATATTATTTAACTTAACTGTGATTTCAAACTTTAATTGTAAACTGTTTTGTTGGAGTATTTGAATATTGTGATCACGGATATCGTTGTGAATATCTTGGCGATATTGTAATCTATTAAGTGCCCAGTTATGAAGGCGGTTACTTTCTTGATGTTGTCCAAATAGTGGTGGAGGTGCTGTGAATGTATTCCAATCTAGTCTTAAAGGAATATTTATTGATGATTGTTCTCGATATCTGGCGTCGAGATTATTTGGAAAGTTTAAGTTAAAGGGTGGTGGTGAAAACTGGCTTATTGATGGTGTTGATGGTAGTGATAATGTTTCTGGTAGTGATGAGGATGTTGTTGTATCCGTAGAAATATCTATGGGGTCATTGACTAAATTTGGTTCACCTTGTGTAAATGAATGTGTAGTCCAATATGGTAGTCGTGATGCCTGGTTTGGGGGGTTAAAGGGATTTTCACGTATTTGTTCAGATGTTGGTGTTGAACCTAAGTAATCTGATGGTAGGCTTGAGGTGCTACGTTGTGAAAGAAGCGTAGGGGTTTCTGGTAATATACCAATGGGGTTTTCTGGAGTGTTTTGTGATGGGGATTGAGGTATATCAAAATGAACTCGGGGAGTTTGAAGATTTCTGTTTCGTCGAGGATGTATAATTTGTCTATTTATTTCGACTGTATTTTGGCTTTGACTAGAATTTCTTATTCTACTTAGTTCTTGTGGTAGTGTTGGGTATAGGTTATATGTTGGTTCGCTTAAAGGTGCTTGTCGTTGGACTGGTTCTAGTGGTTCTGATAAACGAGTATGTCGTTCTTCAAAAGTGTATGGATTGTCTTGAAAAGAAATTCGTGTAGACGTTTGAGGATTTTGAGTAGTTGAAGGTGGTGTTTGGTTATCTTGGGATGATGTCGGTGAAGACTGATGCTGTGACTGTTGGGTAGCAATTTTTGATGGTTTTTTGAATTATTACTTTAGTGAGAAATTTTGTGTTTATTATAATATTCTTCCAAAAAAAGAATTAGAAGGACTGTTGCTAGGGCAAATGTGAGGATTGCTTTTTTTATACATTTACAGATGGTCAAAATGAGGGATGATAAAAATGTTATGAAAATTACAAACAATAAAAAAATATCGGTTCTACTGAAAATTGTTCGTATCATTTAGACAAGTTGTTAAAATCGTACCTGTGGATATATTCAAGGGTTTTGGAAAGTTGGAGGAATAGTTCGAGAATAGTGTAGAAAATTAAAAAAATGTTACAAAAAATGATTAGGATTATTAGAAAAGATTCAAGTATATCAAAAAGAAATATTATAAAGGCTTCAAGTATTGAAAAAAAATGTTTAAAATTTATAAGTATTTGAGCAACTGTTTGAGAGAAGAGCATTTAAGAAATGATCTCTTGGTCGAATATTTTTTGCTGTTTGAGGCGATTTTCTAGTGTGGTCGAATTATTTATTATTTTTTTTTGACAAGTGGGTTGAGTTTTGTAAAAAATTGTTGGGGGCAATTTTCATGGTGACTGGGAGGTCGTCTTTTTCTTTATTTTTGTTTGTCAAATGATCCGGGGTATGGTGAGATTTTTATACTTTAGGCTAATTAAAATCTTCATTTTGTTACTTTAGGCTAAGTTATCAAATTTGTTTTGGGGGTATTCGTGGTCTGAGTTGGGGAAATATTGTTGATCTTTGGGTTATTAGATAAGGGAGGGGTACGGTATTATGGTGATATTTATTTTAGCTGTCAAGTTGGAGTGATTTGCTTATTTTTGACCTGGAGGTTGTAAAATTATAGTTAGAGATGTGCCTGGAGTTCTAGATTATTCGTCTAATTGATCTTAGTTTGAGTTAGATAAAGTGGCGGATTGGATGAATCCTATTGGTCTATTTTGAACTAGAATTATTGCGTACTTGTGAGCATGTTATTTTGAAAAATTGAAATGAAAAATGTTACGGAGGTTTCAAGATTGTGAAGTATGAAATCTTAAAATTACTTTTTAAATTCTACTTTCTTTAATATTTTAGATTGGGGGATGAACATTTTGTAGTTTTTACGTGGTTGATTTCGGAGTCTTGTTGTTTTTCTATGTTCAGATTTGTCTATTTCTTCTTGGGGTATTATTTGTTCTGTCATTTTTCTATTTTTTCTTTGTTTTGGAGATTCTTTATGGTTTTGTGTATTGTTTTTGGTGGCGGTTGGTTTTGTGTTTTGATTTTCGGTGGGGTTATCATTTTGTTCTGTGTTTTTCAGATGTGGTTCATTTTGAATGATTTTTAATCCTGTGAAAGAATATAATTGAGTTAATTCGCGGAGTGCGTATTCTTTTGGGTAATAAGGTAATAGGTTGTTTCGATGTTGAACGATTTCTTTTGTGTTTGAGTCGGTAATTTTATATGTGACATCAGTGGGTTTTGCAATTATTTGGTATGGTCCTTTTCGAAGGGGTTGTAATTTTTTAGAAATTCCTTTTTGAGTATTAAAATTAGGTATTAAAACAAATGTTCCAATTTTTAAATCGGAGGCTGGTGTAAAACGTGAATTGATTTGTTCATTGATGTTTTGTCTTTGTAATAACTTTTTTGTTATTTTTTGATAAATTTCATTGTGTTTTTTATCTCTATTTAGAATCCATTCGGTGTGTGTACCGGAGGCTAGTTTAAGAATTTGTGGGTGATGAAAATGATCTTCATCGTGTGTATGTAAAGGTAGGTTATAACAAATTGAGTCTTTATTTGGTTGACAATAACCTTGTGCGTTTTTATGAGAATTTGCTGTAAACATTATTGGTTTGCGTGGCTTTTGGTTAAAAACCATTTCGTATGGTGACATTCCTAAAGTTGTCGTTATTTGTGAATTATATGCTAAGGGAAATAATTTTACATCTGCTGACCATTCGGTATATTTTGTATCATTTCCGTTGATGATACATCTAAGATATTCTTGTAATGAACGGTTCATACCTTCGACTAAGCCGTTTGTCCAAGGTGCATGAGATGTACGTGGTTTGTGTTTAATGTTATATAAATGACATAGTGTGATAATTTCATTATTTATGAATTCTGTACCGTTGTCTGTAACTAAAATTTCTGGTAGTCCGAATTTTGCTATCCAGTGTTCATAGAGTGTTGTGTAAGCGTAATAAGCGTTACAATGTGGTACTGGGTTAAGTGCTACATAATGTGTAAATGCGTCAACAATTACCATAATGTAGGAGTTTCCTTCTGATGAGGGTGAAATTGGTCCCTTAGTATCAAATGAGATACGATGGTTAAAGTACAAACTTTGTCCTTTAAAATCTTGTTTTTGTGCTATTTGTTTTTGATTTGGGTAAGGTTTATTTAGTTGACATACTATACAATCATTGCATAGTACTTTTATCCTAATTGGTGCATTTGGGAAGTAAAAATTTTGTATAAAATTTGAATATGTTTTTTCTGATCCAGAGTGTCCTTTAATATTTTGTGTATGTGAAATATTAAAAGCTATAAGAATCATACTTAAAGGGAGACATGGAACTGTAGATTCATTCAGGTTATACTCTAAAAGGTCTGTATTTTCGTTAATTGTTGTGTTGTTAAATTTGCGAAAGTATCGGAGGAGTGTTTTGTTTCCTAGAATGGTTGAATCTGCTTTGATAGGTTTAGTTTTATATTTGTGCCATGATTTCAGTTGTCGAATTACTGGGTCAAGGTTTTGATATTGTTTCAGTGTTGAAATTGTAATTGTTTCTGTTGGGGGGAGAAAAATGTTTTCGATTTCTAATTTAGATAAGGGTATTGTGTCAAGTGGGTCGTGAAGGTCAAAAACTTGATTTATTGTGTATTTTGAATCATTTGTTTGTGGTCCTGATAAATTTATTTTATCAGTTAAATCTTCTTTTTCAATTAGTGGAAAATGGTCTTTTTTAGGCGGGTGTTGTTTTGTTCGTTTTTGTTGGGTGTTATTTTTGATCCATTGAGAATATGGGATTGGTTTGAAAGTTGATGTTCCAAGTAGATCAACTTCATAATGATTATTTTGACAATCTAAATAAAGTGGGAAATGTTGTAAATTATTTATTTGTGATTGTTCAATATCAGTTTTTACTGCATATTTGCATTCCAATCGGGGTGATGTTTCGTTTTCTGCAAGGTAGAATTTTATGTTTTTGGGTATTTCAACTGTTGTTTTTCGTGTAAGTAATTCAGGTGGTGTATTTCGACTTAAGGTGTCTGGTAATGCAAGATTTTTTCCTGCAGTCCAAACTATATGTAAGTTTGGAAATTTCATTAGAATTAGTTGAAATCTGTAAACTCGGTGGTTTGGATTAGACTTTTGTGTAAAAAGAAAAATGATTGGTTTATGGTCTGTGAATAGAACTGTTGGATGTTTTGATCCAAGTATCAGAAATTCATATTCTGTCAGTGTATATATTATGGCTGTGCATTCTCTCATTAGAGTTGAGAGTCGTAGCTCTGCTTGAGTGAATAGTCGAGAATTTGCTGATATGAGGTTCATTTTATTTGTACCATTATGTGATTGTAATAGTGCTGCACCGATGCCAAAGTTCGAAGCATCGCACATTGCATAAAATGGTTGATTTGAGTCTGGAATTGTGTTTGAAATTTGTTCAGTTAAAAGTTTCTTTATTTCTTCAAATCGTGTTTGATGTTCTGTGTTCCATTCAAAATTATTTTGTTGTCTAAGGATGTTATAAAATGGTCGTAGATATAATTGCATTTTATAAACATATTTACTTAAAAAGTTTAACATTCCAAGAAATTCTTGGATTTTCTTTTTATTTGTTGGTGGTTGAAGTTTTTGAATAGCGTCAATGCGTGATTTCAATGGAGTGATTGTTTTTCTTTCTATATTATGTCCTAAGAATTTAACTCTTGTCAAAAAAAAGTGTGATTTATCGGGGGCGGCCTTCAGATTTTCGTTCTGAAGTATTTGGTGATATTTTTCTAAAACATTGAACATCTCGTCTTTTGTTTGTGATTGCATAAAAACATCGTCTAAATAGGTGATTGCGTTTTTCTTGAGTATTAGTGGTCTAAAAATTTTGCTCATAAAAGCTGAAAATGCTGCTGGTCCTATGGATATTCCATAGAATAAGCGGTTGAATTCATATTGTTGGTTTCCTATAACAAATTGTGTTAAACGTCGTGATTGTTCATCTAGTGGCATTTGATTGTATGCACTATTCATATCGGCGGTTGTAAAGTATTTGCCGTTTATTTTTGTTAAAATAACTTATATTGGTTCAATGGGCCAATTACATTTTGATTCATCTATAAGTGAATTTAGGTATCTAGCGTCGAGAACGATTTTTAATGATTCTCCTTTAGCTAGTATGATAACAGGGTTGATAAATGTGTTGCCTTTTGGTTGTTCTTCTTTGTTTACTGGTGATATAATGTTGTATTGTTCTAAAATGTCGAGTAATCTGTTCACTTTATCATGTAAGTGAATTGGTACTTTACTTGCTCTCTGTTTTTTGAAAACTGCGTCTGGTTTTAACGGTAGATGTAGTGATGAACTGATTTTGCCAACATCAAATTTTGATGTTGCATAGACTGATGAATATTTAATTAGCTGTTTGGCTAACTTTTCGAATTCGTCTTGTGTTATTTGTGAATGTTGGAAATTAAACATTGTTAAAAATTTTTGTTGGTCCTCTGTGTAGTTACTTATGTTGAATGTAGGTTTGAAATATGGAGTTTTTGTGAAATAATCCGTATTTCTGTTTTCGTTACTTATAATATTATTTATGGATAATTCTTCATTAAGAATTGTAGATTGGCAAATATCTAGTAATTGGAGTATATTATTTACGCGATAGGCTTTTTCGTGTATTGGTGATATTGTAGCGTTGGTTTCACAGTATCCTAAAAGTCCTAAAGGTAATGTTACTTGGTAAGGTGTGTTGTTATAGACATGTAAGGAAATAATATCTGAATTCGAATTTTTCAAATATTTTATTGATGAGATTGTGATTTTGAAAAATTTATGAATAGGTTTGAATTCAAATTCTGACATATAAAATTTTTGTTTGTTTTGTTCTTTATCATATTGGTGAACTTGTTTGATTGAAAAATTATAGATATTTCCTGATAGTGGTTTTAGGTGTTTTCTTTGTTTGTTAAATATCGGGTAGAATTTTGAAAAGAATGGTGGTTGTTTATTTAATCTTTGAAAAAATGTTAAGGATGTTTCTTTTGTTTTTGTATATTTATCTTTGATTAATATTTTACTATTTAGTATGTTAATTGTTGGTATATACTTCGAAATAAATGGTATTCCAATGATATTATATTTAATGTCAGTGATATGGAATATTTGTTTAAATGGCTTATTTAAAATTTTGCTTTGTTCCATTGTTCTGGTGGGGAGGAGAAATAATTGGATTTTTCCGTAGTTTATCAATGTTGATCCTTGTGCTGTTGCTAACTTACTGGAGGTTTCAAGAGGTATTAACTTTGGGTGTAAAGTTTTTATTTCATTCCATGTGGGGATGTTTATTATGTTTGATTCTGCTACTGAATCAATTAAAAAATCTATTTCAAGGTCTGGTGGTTGAAATTCTTTATTTCTTGGGCTTTCTAAGAGAAATGGTATTGTCCAAATTTTTTCTTTGGGTTGTTCTTTTTGTATATTTTGATAAATGTGGTTTGTATTCAAGCATTTTGTTTTGGTATTTTTATTGGTTTGATCTGTAGTGTTAATCTCGTTTGTTTCTTGCGTCGTTGGTGTGGAATTTATGGGTGTAGTGTAATAATTTTGAAGAAATTCTGATTGATTTTCATATATGTGTGATGAAAAGGGTTGTTCATATATGACAGATTCATAGTCATTTTCGACTTTTATCATATTGATAGAAAGAGTGTTTTCAGTATCACTTTCTGAATCTGATGATGTACAGTTTATTTGATTGAGTTGTAACGTATCAGTTACTGTGTCATCAATACCTGGAGGGTCTGATGTTGTTTCTGGGTTAGATTGTACTTGATTGATTTGTCTTTGATGTTTAGGTGTACTACTTCTGTGGCGATTATTAGAATTATTATAGTTATTATTATTCCGGTGTGGTGATTGGGAATAATTTCTATAACGATTATTATAACTTGAGTGTCGATTTTGTGAATTATTTCGCGATCTGTTTTGGTAATTATTGTTTGGTCTGTTATAATTCGATCTATTATATGAGTTATTCCTTGATCGATTGTTCGGGTAATTCTGGTTTCGGTTGTTTGAATAACTTCTATTTCGATTATAGGAGTAGTTTCTATTCCTATTGTATGATGAATTTCGTGATTGGTTGTTTGGATAGTAGTTATTTCTTGATTGGGAATTAGATCTAGAAACAAATCGTTGTGTGTTTGAATTTGATCTGGAGTAGTTATTTCGACTATTTGGTCTATTGTAGTGATTTTGTGATGAATTATACGTGTTTCTTCGTTCTGGTGATCTTCCTCTATAACTTGAGTTATATGGTGATTGATTTCTTGTATAATTTGTATTGTTCGGGAGTGGTTTTCCTGAACTGTTGTTGCTGTGGACTGTTTTGTTCGGTAGATTTTGATCTTTTTTCATGTATTGATAGAATGATTTTTTTGGTTCTTTATATTTTTGAGGTTTATTTTGATTATCTTGCTGTTTTTGTCTACATTCGGAAATACTATGTCCGTATCGTCGGCAATAATTACACCATTTTTTGAAAGATGGTTTGCCTTTAAAGTTTGGGTTCTTTTCGTAGATATTGAGTATTTCAGTGATTTTTTCAACGAGGTCTGTCTCTGATTCCTGTATATTATTAATATTAGTGGGAGTCGTTTCAATTCTGTTAACGTATTGTAATTTCAGATTTTCCGTTTCTTCTAGTTTCATCGTGATTTCTGCCTGTTCTAATTTGTCTACTAGTTTTCGAAAATCTAAATCGGGTTCTCGAATTGAAGAAGGATGTGATGCTCTCTTTTTTATTGCTATTTTCCTTAATTGTGGTGTTAAGGTCATCATTAAGATTTCTGTCATCTTTGTGTTTTTATAGTCATGTGTATTTAATGAATATGCTTTTCGAACTAGTGTTTCGATTCGTACTGCTATTTGCTTGATAGTTTCGTTTGGTAATCTGCGAATTTCATTACATAAAACTCTTTGTTGTTGTTTGTTTCTTTCGGAGTCAAACATTTTTGAAAATTCTTGTGTAAATCTTTTCCAGTTTGATTTTATTTCTAGAGGTAGTACTGAAAACCATTTTTGGGCTGCGCCATCTAAGGTTGTTTGTATTAACGCTGTGCGTCGATGTATCCAATTTTGATGTAGTGGCGTATTAATTGGTTCAGGTCCAATATTTAAAATCAGGTTTGCTGTTACTGCATTTAAATAATCTTCTACAGAGTATTCAGGGTCTGTTCCTGTGAAAACCATTAAAGGTTTGTTTGATGTTATTGATGATCCACCCATAAGGTATGGATTCATTGTCATTTGTAATGATTCTGCTGCATTTGGCATTTGAGAAAAATTTGAAAGTTGGTTTCTTGTTATCTCATGTTGTTGGAGATAATATGGGAGTGGTATTTCATTTTGCATTTGTGATGGTTGATACGAGTGTGCAGTCATTGGATTTTGTTGTTGAATTGGTTGAAAAGATTGTGTATTAATTGGATTTTGTTGTTGAATTGGTTGTTGATTTTGTGCATCTATTGGTTGTGGAGAAAAATTTCTATGATTTGTACGTGTTCTCTGTATTCCTTGTCTACGATATTCTTGAGTATTTTGTGCAAATATATCTGGTTGTAAGAAATCATCATCTGAGGATAAATAATCCATTTGATAAGATGTCTGTTTTTTATTTTTATTTTGTTGAAAAAATGGGTAATTTTCACTGTGATCCCGTGGAGGATTTGTTTGGAAATTTGTTGAATTAGGTTGGGCCATTGGGTTATCCCAATTTCGAGATCTTGTATATTGGTTAAAATTTCTTTGTGGTTGATTATATGTTTTTGATGGATGTGTATAATTATAATTATGGTCTGCAAAGTTGTTTCTAGTGAATGTTTTGCGTGTTTTTGGTGGTATTGTCATGGGTCTGTATGTTTGGTAATCCATATGTGAATATTTAGGGGCAACCGAAGGTTTAACGGTTGATTGTAAGGTTACCTGTGTTTGTGAAGGATTTGTATTTCTTGGTGTTGTTAAATTTGGGCGTATTGGTGAAATACTTTGTTGTGTAGTTGTTGTGTGTACAATTTCTTCATTTATGAAGTGTGATGGTGTCTGGATATCTTGTTGAGTAAGATTCCTAGTTCCATTGAGGTTTTCATTGTGTATAACTGTAGAGTTTAAACTATTATTTTGTGTATCGGGTAAAAATGTATTATAGTTTAATGGTGTTGCATCAATTGTTAATGGTATTACTCTTACATAATCTCTTATGTAAGATATTGTACCTATTGCTTGACTTGAGATTGATTGTGGAAAGCTTATAAATGCGGGATGAGACCATTCGGGGTCCCAAACATAATCTGATTGTTCTGTGATAGCGGTATCATCGTTCGAATTTTGGGGTCTAAAATTTTTTCTTGCTTGTGCAATTAAATCAATATTGTGTGTGAAGTAATCTATTATGAACCATGCCAAAATTTTTTGTAGATCGTGTTTTGTATGTTGTGAAACGTCGTCTTTCGTGAAATTTTCTTTAATGATGTTTAAATAACTAGAGAGTAGTGTGATTTCATGTCGTACTTTCAAATGTTTAGATGTTTCTTTTGGTGAGACATTTGTTATTGGGATTTCGTTTTCTAATATCGAAATATAACTATATATTATTGCGAAAACTTCATTGGTGAATATGGAGTTTGCTCTTTGTGAGTTATGGTATTGGATGCTTTTTATATATTCTGAAAAAACTTTTGAAAATTCTAAATCAAGATCGTCTGTTTGAATTGTATATTTTCTATTATTATGGTTTGGTGAGGTGAATTCTATGGAGTAGATTCCATACTGTTGTGTTATGTTGCATATATCTTTTAGATAGTGATCTATGATTTGTCTTTTGATTTTTACATCGGGGAACTCTGTTTTACATGGACTGATTCCGGGTTCAAATAAATTTAATAGTAAATTTTTGCAAAATATATGCTGTCCTCTATCAGTGGTTGCATCTACTATAAAAGGAAAGATTTCATCATCATCTGGGGTTTCGTCACCTGGGGTGTGCGTTGAGCTCATTTTTTCGTTCGATGACTGTTAATATGTCATCGAACAGTCATCGCCTAACCAGTGCACAGTTTGGGCTCGTAATGTTTCCGAAAGAAGTTTTGAGTACGGTTGGTTTTGAGTCCAAAATTTTAAATGTGTGTAAAGGAAAGATTTAGTGTTTTGATGATATTAGTGGGTTTATGATTGCTGTTATGTTTTAGATGATGGAGCTGGAACAACAGGATGATTTATGATTACTAACCATTTATTGTCATGCTACTAATTTTTATTTTTATTTTCCAATAAATATTTTTCAAACATGTTTTGTATAATACTGCAGAGTTTTAGGAAAACGATCTTAGATCTTTTTATCAATCGTTATTGTATATTAATAAATTTGTTTAGCGCCTGAAATGATTTTGAAGAGTAACTTCAAGGTTTTATGTTTGCAAATGGAAATCTAAATTCATTGCAAGTAGTATTCGAAATATAAAAGTTTGTTCTGGCTTTTGCCGAACTATCATATAACTATACGGCAAGTTTCTATTTTGTCGTATGTCGTCTTTGGTTCGAGGTCTTCTTCCAATTCCGGGTAGTTCTGTTATGGTTCGGAATATTGGCTCTGATCTATTGAGTCGTAGAGACATTTCGATTAAATTATTGTCGTATAACATTTTTGTAAATGTTTTTGTCTAATTTCTAATCTATTTTGGTTAATTCTAATCTATTAAGGTCTTGTTCGAGACTTATGGTCGCACCAGATGAGTTAGGACCGAAGTGTAACTCATAGAGTAATTTCGGATAGGGTACACCGTCTGCTCGTCACGCTATCTTATTTTCGGCCGGATAGATTCGTGCAACTTCTTAGTCTAATACCGATCCTAATCTTACTCTTATACTATCTAGTCTCAGGTTGTTTAACTAGTCTCTGCTAGGCTCAATAGATCTAGGGTATACTGGTTTATTGCGGCTGCTGAAGTGCTCGGGAGAGTCCAACTAATTTCTAAGTTAAATTCAAATCTCTCTGGTGCTGAAATTACAAGTAACTTCAGCACTTACAAATAAGTGGGTTGTTAGTTAGATGGATCATGATTGGTTAATATTAAATACTTTACATTGGTAAAACATTTAATTTATCCAATCATAAAATGTAGTTTAGATCAGGTTCCAAAATGGTGATAATTGTAATCATATACACATTTGATTCTCGTTTGCCAACCAGAAGCTATTTTAAAAATTTCAAATTTTCAGTAAAAACAGTTTTTGACGGCGCCCGTCAAATTAAACTACAATTGTTAATTCGATAACTAACTTGAATTTCAGACTACGCTACACGCAATTCTCCAATACTATTGAGAAATATAAACCGCTTAAACTCAAACTGTTCCATTTGATTTTTTTAACAATGATTTGTCGCTTAATCCGTTGTTTTTACGATATGTGGTCTTTTTTACCTAGCATCAGTTTTAACATACCGGCTACTACTATTGAGGGCTAATAGTTTATTCTCACAAAAATCATTACGAAGCCAAAAGTGCATATTGTGAATTTTAAGTAGATTCCGCAACAAGGACGCTCCCATTGTTCTTCTTTTGTTCTTTCTTCATTTTTCTGATCGTTCCGACGAAACTTTAACATGTTTAAAGACCTTTCACTGGCTTCCAGGAACATACAAACACAAAACTGTGTTTGTACGCCTAACCAGTGCACAGTTTGGGCTCGTAATGTTTCCGAAAGAAGTTTTGAGTACGGTTGGTTAAATATTAGTCTTAGGGGAGTCTAAAGGAGAGATTGCATATTGCATGATGAATATGTACCCGCACTGACAAAAATGGTTTCGGATCGATTTAAATTGATTTTAAATTGATCCAAATCATTTAAAAATGTACACTTTACGAATTTAAATGGATTTTAAATCGATTTAAATCGATCTTTTTGAAAATTTTAAATCGATTTAAGTGTCTAAAAAATCGATTTAAATCGATTTCGATGGATTTTCCGACTCACTAAAATCCATCCAAATCTCACTTAAATCCATTTTAAATCAATTTAAAGCGATCTTTCTTCAAATTTTGGATCGATTTGAGTGTCTAAAAAATCGATTTAAACCGATTTCGATGGATTTTCAGACTCACAAAATTCATTTTTTTTGCTAACACGACGAAAAAAACATACGCTTCAAAAAGATAGTTGGAATTTTTTATTTTCGATTTTTTGAAAACAAACACTCGTATCAGATGTTATATAATTCAATAAAATGATCCACATAAATCAGATTTTGAGCTCGAAATAGGCAATGAAATTATAGAAAACTATTGTAAATCAGATTTTGCAAAATCTTATGTAACAAAGAAGAAAAGGGTCAGAATGAATTAAAATTTGATCTCATTAATATGCAATTAAATCACAGAAAATTATGAAGATAAATCAGATTTTGGGCAAAACTTTTAAAAACTAATCAGGAAAAGTATCAAAGTAGATCAGTTTTTGAACACAGAATATGCAAGAAAATCATAGAATTTTATCAAAGTTTTGGTATTTTTATTTGGTCTTTTTATGCTACAATAAGATATTGATGTAAAATGAAAAATGATAGGCAAAGAATAAATGAAATAAAAATTCGAAACTGATAAATCTCGAATGACAAAATCGATTTAAATTCGTTTTAATCCCCTTAAAAATAAAAACAAACTCAGACTGGAAAAAATGCATTTAAATGGCTTTAAAATCGATTTGGATCAATTTTTTTAGCTGTCATTTAAGATCAATTTGAATCGATTTCAAATCGATCCAAATCAATCTTCATCTTTTTTTATCTAATCTTCGTACTTTTTTCAAACAAAAATCGATGTAAATTTAATCAACGTACTTTTTTCATGCTAAAATCGATCCTAATCCATTTTTGTTAGTGCGGGTATGGTTCTACGGGTAGTAATTTCAAGTGCAAAGACTCTGATCAATAGAAGGGTTTGAGGCAATGTTGGATCCATTGCAGTCCTTTACGCTTAAATTAGATCCAAAAACAACACGGTGCATGTTTTGAGAGAAGTGGATCAGCCTTTTACAGGGTTCGAACTCGAATGTAGGACCCAGGTTGCTTTCGAAGCCTGGCAACTTTTGAAGCCATGACGGCAGAATTTTTTTAGACATCAAACAAAAAAGCAGAAGTGATTCTATCGTAGTAATAGTTCATAATTGTGGATCTTTTTATTCAACATTTTGAAAAATTCTAGCTCAATCCCACTTACTAAGAATTAGTTTCCTTTAAGAAAGGTAATCCTCTTCATCTCAAAGGCAGCTTGAGCAACAGGGCAACAGCTTAAGCAAAGAGGAGATTAAAAAAACTTCTTCTTTTCAAAGGTGGGAGAGGAGATGAGATGGTAAAGTAATTTTAAATTATATTAGCCCCCTTAAATTAGTCAGCTTCGAAAGCTATTCTATTTCTACTCATATCAAGGGCAATTTTTGTTTGGTTAATACAAGCTGATTGAATCATTTGCTTTCAAGTTTGAAGGTTTTTTGAAGTTGGAAGGCATGGAAGCTTTTTACCTTTGTTGTAAAGTTTCATTCATATTGCTGTTGGAGCAAAACCTTGTGAAATAAATTTTTACACCAAAGAAGATTATAAAAGATTATAGTCAATTAATTTGATTTAATAAGATTGAGTTTATTAGCGATTAATGATTGAATTTATTAGCAATTAAAAGGCAGATTTTTGCCATTGACCGACATTTATGGAGATTTAAAAAACCTTCCGCACTGAGCAAACTTTCATACAATCTCACCCAATGTATGAATGGTTTGAAATACATTCGGTCTCTATCAGGGACGAATCTAGGTTTTCTCGGGGGGGGGGGGGCGGATTTTCGAAAAAATTTTGAAACTCTTAACTATCTTGCTATCTTTTTTTAATAGGTCGACCAATTTGAATTTGAGAGCAATCCTAGAACACGATAATGTCAAACTTTTGAAAAACAAGTCAAAAAAGCCATTTTTGAGCTTTTTTGGAACAAAATTGCGTTTTTTCGGGCACATCCCCTTCTAAATTAAAATATTTTGGCGCCTTTAGAAAAATTTTGGAGTTCGTCACCAAAAGTTGATGTCTCGAAATAGCACAGAGGGAGGACCTTTTGGGTCGGCAGTGGGTCGAATCCCTGAGGGGGGCATCCCTCCCCCACCCTAAATCCACACCTGATTATGAGCAGTTGCCACTCACCCTCAATTATAAAAAGTATTAGAAGTCGATTAACATCTAACTAATTATAATACTTTCAAAACAAATTGCACTGACTTATGTCATGAGTCAAGCAGAAACTTTGCGAAATGATCTAACTGTACGTCCTACTTAGTTTTAGATCATATGACCAACTAGAATTGCAAAACGATTCCACCTATATCCCTCCATCTGCATTGAGAGGGGGCAGCAATTTCTGGTATGGGAAATATATAAATATTTCCCATACCAGAACACGTGTTTGAAGCGCAGAAACTTGGTTCAAATTGTTTCAAATACTATTTTAAACACAAAAAAGTTTAGTCTGCTTAATGAATAAAAATACATTCTTCTTCTTTTTGTTTTTCTTTTTGCTTTTCGCGCAAAATCGAGTGAGTGAAGCAATAAAAGTTTTACTTTTGAAAAATTTGGTTGTACTCCAGGAAACCTAATTCTGGAGTTTTATTTTGCAATAATATTTTTTCTGCATAAACTTAGGAAAAATTGAGAAACAAATTTCTGAAATGTTTTTTTTTTCATGTTTTTTTTGTTATACAATTCTCGCATACAGCTGCGGTCAACTTTGCCATTTTTTCCAATGTTCTGCGCGTTTTTTTCATCACCCCACGTACAAAAAACGGCACTAATTAAAAAAAACAGCTTTTTCTCAATCTGGTCGGAACATTCTGCGACACTGTGTCCTCCTTGCTAAATTCACCTACCTTCGCTAGATCATGACGAGGTGGCAAACGACGTTGATCTGCGGCAAATCTAAAATTTTGGCTATACATTTTAATCAAATATATTGTCTCGAAGTCTTGAAAGAGAGTCAAGAGATGCAGCTAGGGGAAAACGGAGTTGTCAGGTCGATGTTTTTTCTCTAGTTGAAACTTAACTAAAAAGTCATAGCTGAATCACTTTTAAATTTGTTGTTCGTAATCACAATTTCTTGCAAGTTTACTAATCACATCATAATAATTTAACCAAAAGAAAAAATCATCCTTGTGAATCAAAATCAATACCGTTATGGTGCTCATTTCGAAAATTTTAAAATCATGCGACTTCTTTTATTGCTTATGGTGAAGTCAAGTGTTTTCTTTTTAATCTAATTCTATATTCATTTCTTTTCTATCGATCTAACCTCCAAGAAGGCATAAACAAAATAAGCCAAGTAACCGTGAGGCTCTTGCACATTGGTGTCATAGTATCATAACAGGAAGTTCCTTGTCCAGGCGCACCCGGCGCATCTACAGTTACAGTTGTTGGCAATTGTTTTTCCAGATCTTCCAAAATAGCCCAAGCGCACGCTTCCTCGTTAGGCATGCAAGGCGTGATCGGGGTTAGGTGGCATCTTTGATCCAACTTCTGGTCGCACATTTGCCACATGTTCTGCTCTGCCGCACATATTCGAAGAAAGTTTTGGTCACGGAACAATTGCCGGTTTGTCACGCGTGGTTCAAACATGCAAGCTACCACGTATATATCATTCCTATTATTAGCTGAAGGACATTTTGACAGAGCGCATCCAGTTTTTTGGTAGTTTTCGTAAAACACATTTCGTACAAAATCTACTGATTATCGTATTTGTTGATTTTTCAATTCCTGGTTTGAAAAACACCCTGAAATTTTTTTCGATTGCTCTCCTTTAAATTGGAATGTCGTAACTGCTCTGCGGTAGTGAGTGTTGAAGCTATCTATGATCAGATTGTCATCTTGGATCGGTTGACTTTTCGGCTTGATATACTCGAGCCACATGAAGTTACTGTGATAAAACGAATGGTTGCACCCATTCATCAGCGTGTTTTGAACCATCTGCAGCATAGTGTTGCCCCAAAAGTACGTTCCGAGACCTGCCAGTTGACGTTTTACTTTCAGGAGTTGCAAAATCGTCTTCTCAACAGGGAATTTAGGCGGAGGTGTGGGATTTTGCCATGCTTGACGACACTGTTGATCCAGAGAAGATCTGCAACTTCTCCAGTTTGCTTCCAATTTGCATAAATTGAGGAAATTCTGGTTTAAAAATATCTGGTCGTTTTTTTTACTGGTTGCGTACTGACAGCCAATCAACGGACTTCTCTGCTGACAAATTTGGTAAGCGCATCCTATTTTGTGAAAAATTTTGAAATATATATTCTTCGTCATGTAAACTGCAGCCATCAGGTTTTTGTTAGCTCTTTGGGAGACATTAAAACATCCAGCATTATCAACTGTAGTTTCACCTGCGAACTGGAAAAACCGTTTAGCCATTTCATAGCTTTGATCAAAGAAAATTTCAGCGTAGTCTTCTTCTGTTCTACCAGGAGCAAAGAATCCATTAGCATAAACAAGTTCCGGGTGCTGCCTGGGCTTATGACGACATTTTAGTTGCAAACAGAAGGTAGCCATTTTTCAGCTGTCTGCTGTGATGTGATTCTCAGTTTATTTTGCACTTACTGCAACTATTACGTAATCTGCTAACAGGTCACTTACTTATGACCTTCACTTTGCCATTCTCTTCGGCGGAGAGAATGCTCTCTTCACTGTTTGAATGTTTTAACTTTAGACTAATTCATTTTTATTCTTTTATTCTTTTTACTTGTATAAAGTAGGTTTAGCTACAACAAAGTAACATTTTACCATGGCGCAGTCAAATAACGAATCTAACGTGAGAAGAATACCTCCATTTTGGCAGAACCATACTGTAGATCCACCGATTCCCACCGGGAAGACTGGAGCGATCTTTTTCATTTAGCTTTTATCACTAAAGAAACATATATATTGAAAACCTATTAAATCCGTCGGAAAGACGTCATCCACAACCTCCAACTTTGGAAAATCCGACGGACAACGAATCGGAAAACCAAAGAAAGAGAATTGACAGGAATATACAAGAACAAAGACGTTACGATGAGGAGGAAACGTCATCCATTAAAACAGAAACCAAGAAATTTAATGAAATGAGAATAGAGGAAGCCGATGAAAAATTACGATCAATCTCGTACCTAGCTCTTGGAAACGAAGGAAAAAGAATCTTCGGACAAAATTCACAAAGGTAAAAATCTTACAAATTTTATTTTCGGAAAACCTAGCAACCGCTATTGTCAGGAAGACAAATGTCACATTCGAATGGCCCAAATTGTTGAATCGAAAACAACGTGACAGAGAGTCACTCGAACAATTTTGGGGAGCCATAGCCGAAATGGCCAAAAAGTGTGACATAGCCGCGGGAGAAGAGGAATGTATCAGGCATATCTTCAAAAACAACATGAAAAATTACGACATCCAACGAAAACTCTTAACCGAAACTCTACCTCCACGAGAAGCACTGAACGTAGCACTCATTGACGAAAAGGGAATTTTAAACCACCTGAAACTCACAAATAATTTTAAATTCAACGGATCAACTGTACATAAACCGCACAGCCATTTTACTGTAAAAAGAGAACCAACTCTGAATATAGAAAGAAGTAACACCCGTATGAAATGTGGCGGGACACACTTAGCTGTTTGCCCTAAGAAGGATACTACTTGTACATCCTGTAAACACAAATGCCATTTTACCAAACTTTGTAAATCTCGTTGCAAAAATGTTAACATGGTCAATACTCAAATTGTAGATTATACAGATTTTAATCCGTCGGATCACCCGGATGTAAATATAGACCATGTAAGTAGAGAAGGTTGTGGCGTCATAAACGCATGGTCGGAATCTGGACAAAGTTAAAACGACGATTACTCTGTATTAAATGTCACTACAATCTTCGACGACGATGGAAAAGAACTTAAAAAACTGCTGAAGATTGGCCTCGGGAAAGAAAATCAAGTCATCTTAAAAATACAAGTGGACTCAGCTAGCCCGGTTAGCTTTCTCAAGAAGAACGTCTTAAACGAATTGAAGCTTCAAGAACCTTACTTAAAAAATTATCCGGTGGACAAGGAAACCAAGAACTTATACTGCGGTTTTACAGACAACGCCATAAATATTTCTGGAAAGGTGATACTTCCGATCTTCTCAAACGGTTTGTCACACGACGACTGTCACTTCTTTTTGACTGAGGGACATGAGAGGAACATCCTCGGAAACGACAATCTACCCAAGTGGGGATAGAAGTTTCACAGAAGTATTTCCCACACTTCCAGACAAACCAGTTGTGTAATTCCATAATTTTGTCTCGCCAATAGATAAAGAAAGGGAAATAACAAATATCTCTAAAACATTTAAAAACTTATTCCTTCGGATTGGAAAAATAAAAAAATCAGACGAAAATTACCCATTTTCATGAACCCTTAAAACCCATCCAACTAAAAGAAAGACGAGTTCCCCTCCACTTACTGGGTTCAGATAAAACAGATTAAAGGACGAAGGACACATTAAGAAATTAGAAAACTGCGACAAAGATCGTTTTATCAGCCCAATCTTCATTACTTGCAAAAAAGACAAATCGATCAAGTTGGTTCTGGATTCAAAGTTTATTAACAAACAGATATTCAAGATTAAATACCAGATGCCGAATATTCACTAGCTGGTAGACAATAAAGCGGCACAAATAGCAAATGTTTCCGTTGGAGAAGTGTGGTTTACAAACTTAGGTTTAAGAAATGCATACCGTCAACTCGCGTTAGACAAGTTTACCAGTAATCAATGTAATTTTAGTATAGTGGGCGGCAATATTACTGGCACCGATCAAATTTTAACCGGCTTTTACGGTTTAGGCGACATGCCTAACGAATTTTAAAGAGTAATGGACTTAAGGTTAGGTTCTATCCCTTTTACCAACTGTTTTTTAGATGATATCTTAATTGCATCCAGGAACTACCTTTTTTACTACCTTTTAACTTTACAATTAAACACCTCGCAGGAACAGATATGGGTTTCACTGATTTAATTTCAAGAATTCCAGTAATCTATAGGTTTGAGAAATGCATACCGTCAACTCGCGTTAGACAAGTTTACCAGTAATCAATGTAATTTTAGTATAGTGGGCGGCAATATTACTGGCACCGATCAAATTTTAACCGGCTTTTACGGTTTAGGCGACATGCCTAACGAATTTTAAAGAGTAATGGACTTAAGGTTAGGTTCTATCCCTTTTACCAACTGTTTTTTAGATGATATCTTAATTGCATCCAGGAACTACCTTTTTTACTACCTTTTAACTTTACAATTAAACACCTCGCAGGAACAGATATGGGTTTCACTGATTTAATTTCAAGAATTCCAGTAATCTATAGGTTTGAGAAATGCATACCGTCAACTCGCGTTAGACAAGTTTACCAGTAATCAATGTAATTTTAGTATAGTGGGCGGCAATATTACTGGCACCGATCAAATTTTAACCGGCTTTTACGGTTTAGGCGACATGCCTAACGAATTTTAAAGAGTAATGAACTTAAGGTTAGGTTCTATCCCTTTTACCAACTGTTTTTTAGATGATATCTTAATTGCATCCAGGAACTACCTTTTAGATTACTACCTTTTAACTTTACAATTAAACACCTCGCAGGAACAGATATGGATTTCACTGATTTAATTTCAAGAATTCCACCCGGAAAAACTTTACCGACATTACAATATGATGAAGAATTCGTGGTGGCAAATATCAATAAAATTATCAAATCAATCAATCCGTAGGAGAAACAAAGAAAGATCTGCTCGGCCATTGTTTCAAATTTGGAAATTTCCGGTTACGCAAAATTACGTAATTACCTTATAGCGTCAGTATTCAAACTGAGTAACTCGACTTTGCCAATTTGTTCATCGAATCACAATAGAACCGAATTTTGTACTTCAATTTTTATTCCAGCGGATTGTTCCAACAATTTTTTTAAAATTATTTCTCTTTCTAATTCCGAATTTTTTTATTTTTAATTTTTAATTGTAGAATAATTAATTCATCTGTAGATAAAGTTAATATGGATAAAAAAATCGTAATTAATCCCTCTATTTCCGGCATTTCATTATACTTAGACTTCTCTCTTCTGACAGATCATGTGAATCTTGTTGAAAAAATACCGTAAAAATTTGAAGTTGCCTGAACGTCCCTTGGATTTAAATACTCTTTTTAATGCCAAGCTTGTAGCTCTCCTAACTGAAAATTAGCGTATGTTGAGCCCTGCTGTTAAAGCTTCAAAATAAAGTTGAGACAATTAAGGCGAACTCCCCTTACTTCAAACAATTTACCAGAGATTTGCACGAATCCGATAGATTACTATACATAGACGGTAAAATGGTTATACCTTTTACCTTGAGAAATGCAATGATGAAAACTCTCCATCAAATGCATCCTGGTCAATTTGGAATGAAGTATTTGACCCAATACATCTGCTGGCCCCATTTTAACAGGCAAACTTACTTTCACGGTATAAACTGCTCAGAATGTACAATGACGGGTAAAAGTTTGAAAAGTATAATTCTAAATTCGCAAATCAGTGAACTTCCCCCCAAACGAAGATTTAGACCTAAAAGATTAGAACCGAACGAAGATTTCAACCTAGATTTCACCGGACCTTTACAATCACATTGGGGGTCGAACAAATACATTTTTCTTTGCATCGATCAAATTTCAAAATTTCCGCGGCAAAAAATACGTCATCTACCTCTTCAATAAATGTTTTCGAATTCCTTCAAGATTACATATTTTTTCACGGTATACCTTATTCAATTAAAGTTGACCACACATCTTGCCTTACTGGATTTTAAATTATTCTGAGAGTCAAACAATTTTAAAATAATATTTTGTACTGTTGGAGACCATCGCTCCAACGGATTAGTTGAAAAAAAAGTTTTACATGCTGTAAAATCAAATTTTTAGCTATGGCTCAAGAAACACAAAAATGTACATTACAAAACGCCGTATCAAAAACTATCTGGATCCTACGATCCTCTTAGCAATCAAAAATCAAATGCTCCCATTTTGAAATTCATTTTAAAAGAAAACCAAACAAAATTTGGAAGCAACTGGCTTCCGGTAAACCATCGATTGGAATTTTAGACAAAGGGAAATCTATATTATCTAAGGAAAGAGCGAAGGATTGGAATGCCGACGACAGAGTCGAAGACGGTTACAAGGACAGCTTGATTCCCAAGAAAAACCAACCACCGTCAGAGAAGGGTTATGACACAGATTATACCTCCACCCCGAAAACTCCCACTACCAGAGTACCACTTCAGAGTCCGTTTAAAGGTAAAATCCTGCAGAAAACGATTGGGAGCATCAACGGAGACCCATTTTGTAGGGAACTAAACAAAAAGTTTATAAATTCGTCTACTTCGACAGTAGAATTATCCGACGAAAAAAAATTTCGAAAATCGGATATCCATATCCCTAAATCAAATTCGTCTACAATTAGATCCTTTAAAGGCAACATTTCATTCCTTTATTTTTCTAACCCTATTTTGCGCGAGAATTCAAGACAACAAACAAAACCCCGAAAGCCACAACCCAGGACCCGACATCAGATCGAACTAGAATCATCGGACATCATGACAAGGACACGTGTGTCGAGGCCCTCTTCAAAATCTACTCGGAGACAACCACCCCGGTCAAAGAAGGCAACAAATCCTCCAGGTTACCTCGCTTCTGACGAATCTATGTTTATTCCCTCGGATATTTCGGATACTAGTGACTGGGAACGGATAGCGGGAGGTTTCCCATGTAGAGACGTAGCCAGGGAGCGATATATTTATGTTTCACATATTTATATGATGTTTTTTTGCGTTATTTGCACATGTACAATTAAGGGCGTACTAATTTGCGTCACCTATTTTTGGACAAATAAATATCCAAAAAAATATTCTAAGATCGACCTCGTTTTTAAAATCTGAGGGCTAGATGCGAAGCTACATTATGTCGCCTCGGACATTTAGTCTCGCAGAATGTGTCTCATATTCAAATAATTGATTGTAAAATTGGGCAATCTGCTTAACGTCAATGAACAAAATGAAGTGATTGTTCCAAACTTTCGTAACGAAAGTACGGAATATTTGTGCTCGGGGTGGAATTTTTTCTTCAGACAAATTTCGACTTTTTAACTAGCCATTTTCGACGGATTTTTCTTTGTCATTCAAAAAATATTGTTGTCTTAAGCTTGAATTTTAAATACAATTCACCTAAGATCATTTTTTGTAAAACTATGGGGGTTTAAAGATTGGCCAAATTGAGACAACTAACGTGCGATATATTTCGCATTATTAACGCGTAAGCGGAGATTTAATCCGTCTTAATATTCGTTCCAAATTGGTTGAAGGAAGCTTATTTGCCATAATTGATCTGTTACTAGGAGCAAAATCTATCACTTTGTGCTTTATATGGCGCGTGGGGGGGGGATGATTTTTACAAAAAAAAAATTCAAATTTTAGAAAAACTTTTTATTTTTTTCATTTAAATTTTTTATGTTATTACTGTGCTCCATAGACCATGAAAGGCAGTCGGAACATTCAGGGATTCGCCCTGATGAGAGCAGTCTTGTTATAGTTTAATTTTTATAGTAGTTCAAAAGTAGTTAAATATAATGATAAAAAATTTGATAGAGTTTCTAGGATTAGATATTCTTTGCGGGCCTGGCTTGCATAATTGAATACCCGCGTTTCATTCTATATCCATACAATTTCAGCACATCGTTTTCTTTTGTTATAGTGATTTCTTCTTTTATTAGTATTTGGAGCTAAAGACAAGTATTCAACTTGTAGAGTTAAGATTGCTTACTTAGCTGAGATGAGATTTAACGGGGCAGTACAACAGAGCCGAAGTACAACAGTGCCGAAAAAAAATAATTCAATAGTGCTGAAAATGAAAACTTTGTTCAACAGCGCCAAAAATATGGAGGCGGAGCAATAAGCAGAGTGGTCCAAGTGCAGAATGGGTCCAAGATCAGAAAAATAGAAAAATGTTGACTTATATTGGTTTATACGGGCTAATTGAAACAATTTTAGAATCGTCAAAAAGTATCAAGATAACCAATAAATTATGCATGATTTGAATAATTTCCTTAAGTTTTTGATTCTACTTATTGACTTACCACCTATAAATATGATTAAATTTCAACATAGTAAATGCGGCAATCAAAAAATGAACGGCGAACGTTTACAATCTTAAGTGACACTTGAAGATTTTGAGAGAAAAAATTTGCAATTTAGACGTTTTGGCGCCAAAATAATTGTTAAATTTGCAGTTGCAGACATTTTGGCGCGGAAATTATGGGGGTTTAAAGATTGGCCAATTTGTGACAATTAACGTGCGATATATTTCGCATTATGAACGCGTAAGCGGAGATTTAATCCGTCTTAATATTCGTTCCAATTTGGTTGAACGAAGCTTATTTGCCATACTTGATTTGTTACAAGAAGCATAATCTATCACTTTGTTCTTTGTATGGCTGTGGGATGTTTATCACAAAAAAATCTCAACTTTTAGTTATTTATTTTTTTACAGTCTTGTTTAATTTAGTCTTGTTTCCAGCCTTGTTTAATACAGAAAGCCAATAAGTTAAAAGGCAAAATTCAGAGTTCATCAGCTCTTGAAGTTTTGCCATCTACGGGTCATTGAAATTCAATCAAAAATTAACATTCTGTGTGGGGCTAGAATTTTTTAAAATTTTGCTTTTGAAATGGCGGGATTTGAAATTTTAAGGAAATTATGTTATACTTTAGGTTGGAGAACAAATAACTGGTTTCATATTGCAAACATAATGAGAATTTCGGTTAAAAAGTCTGAAAAAAAAACAAACTTGTTATTCAAAAACAATTACTACTTTGCTTAAAGCGAATACTCAAACTTAGAATATTGATTTTTGATGTAAGAAAAAATTGTGTCATACACTTGCATTTACGAAAACTGTATGCTAAGAATTTGCTCGAAAAAGCCATAACTCTTTTGTGACAGCTAAAATGATGTCAATTAAAAAAAATATGTCAAATTCATTTGAAAGTAGCTGAAAACATTTTTTTTATATTAATTTCAGTCTTTTTTGTTATTGTAAAACGCTTACCAAACAATTTTCATTTCAGAAAAATGCAGAAAGAGCAGCTCTCCGCATAAAAAAAGAAAGAGAGTTTGAAAAGAGTCAGGGAACGCAAAAAAATTATGTATCCACTTGTTTTTAAAGGAAAACCTCAAATATCAAAGAGAAACCGAAGGGCCTTGAAGTTTTCTAAATTTCTAGAAAAAATATTCTTAACACTTTTTTATCAATTTAAGTCAATTTGAGAAAACTGAATCAATAGGCGAAAGTTTTTAATCCGGTTGGAAATCTGAAAATTGAAATCTATTTTCGAACATAGAAAACAATCATGTTTTTGTGACTTTCTCACTTTTGAGTTTCTAGAACAATTTATGAGTGACTCTTTTTTTGAAAAACTAACGCTTTTTGAGAAAACTGATCATTTTTTTTGCTGAGAAATCTGATAATTAAACTCCAGTTTCTATTTTCGAAATGAGAAAACAATCGCGTTATTTGTGCGTTTTAAAACATCGCTGCTTGGAAGTGGATGTTGCCTTAAGTTTGACAGAGGATATAAACTGACCTTCGTAAAAATCAAAAGTCAAACCGTAAAAAATTAATTTTGAGCTTCAAAAAAATTTAGGTGTTTTCCTGAAGAAAAAAACACAACAAAATTCTAACGACCTATAGAAGAGTATGTTTTTGCTCTTTCACACATGTTCTTTCACGACAAGGCATGAATGAAAAACGAAACATTAGAATGCATGAATGAAAAAAGAAATCGTTTGCATAGTTTCGCGCACTTTTCCGGGCTCTTTCACAGTTTCCAGGCTCTTTCACAATTTTCTGGCATCTTTCCCTCAGTAAGAGTAAAAACATACGCTTCAACGGTTAGAACATAGTTAAAGATGCCCTCAGGCAAAAGAGCCGCACTCGGGCACTTCGTGCCCTCAGGCCGGGCTCTTTTTCCCTCTGGCATCTTTCATCTATGTTCTAACTACTACAAAGAGTATGATTTTGCTCTTTCATACATGTTGTTTTCACGACAAGGCATGAATGAAAAATCAAATATTAGAACGCATGAATGAGAAAAGAAATCATTGGCATAGTTTCGCGCTTTTTTCCGGGTTCTTTCACAATTTTCCGGGCTCTTTCACAGTTTTTTAGCATCTTTACCGCAGAAAGAGCAAAAACACACTATTCAACAGTTAGAACATAGTTGAAGATAGCCTCGGGCAAAAGAGCCGCACCAGGACACTTCGTGCCCTCAGGCCGGGCTCTTTTTCCCTAGGGCATCTTTCAACTATGTTTTAAATACTACTAAAAGTCCGAGCTACGCTCATCGAATCTGGATCGAAACAAAAATTCAATCACGATTTATAAATTTTCACTACGCTCACCAATTCCTAGCTTACAATACTGTTTTTGATTCCTAGAAAAGCCAATAAATGGACAAAATATTTTATTTTACTGTTCCAAACAATTGTATGAAAATTGTATGACAAGCTTTTTTTATGAAGTCGGGTAATTAGCCAAATTCTTTTCTTATATGTTGCAAATCTCTTTACTTGGCATTTGATTTTTTGGTCCCGATATTATAATTCATATAATTTTCCCAACCAAAAGAGTAATTGGAGACCAAAAGAGAGCAGTCGAAAGATTCAGGGATTTGTCTGGAAATACCAGCAGCTTTATTCTAGCATGTAATAGAAATCAACAGATTCTAAACCCATGTTAAGAACCAAATGCTCAAGGTTAAGTCTTTTTGCCTATTTATTGTCCCCTAACCTGTTGAAGTGTTGGTTTCACCTTTTTTGTAGACAAAAATTTTTGACTTGTTTTTTTCAGAAGATATCCGGCAAACTGTCCTGAAATCGTTATTGTTTCGACCAATGATTATGAACAAGAGCTTTGTGTTTGTATGTGTTGTAGTTTTCTTCTTTTTTTGGTGTCCACTCAAAAATACGTACCACAAATGATCATCCTTATTAAAGCCCTCCCGGGTTGAATTAACAGGAAAAGTTATCGCTAATTCAGAGATATCGCAGCGATTTCCATCTATGGTTCAGTCTATGATCAGGGTCATTTTATCCATGATCAGGGCTAAATCATCGCTGAATTAGCGCTATATTTCAGGTATGAATTAGACATAAATCATCCATGAATCAGGGATGGATTTTCACTGCAATAACCCTGAAGACTTATGAATCAGTCGTGATTTGAAGATTGAGCTTTAAAAACTTCAAAAATTTGGCAACCGGCTATCCTGTTTCTAAAATGTGAGAACAGTTTGACACTAACCCGAACATTGCTAGATCAATCTGTGTTCTCATATGGCACAACGCGTGGCGCGTGTTGTCTAAGGAAACCGGAGAAAAAGCATTTAAAACATGTAAGTTTTTGTAAAAAGGAATCCATTGACCAAATGATTGTTATATTCACAAACAAATACTTATAAGGTAAGTTCTGTCAGCACAATAAATGAGCAGAGAAATTGCGCTATAAATATTACCACTTGGGTCTGTATTCCATAAGATCAAAAAGATTTTTTTAAATATCTTGTTACGGACTCCGCGGCAAAACTTAGTCCTGCGTTTTTACAGAGGCCTTCTGGAACCAGTTCTAAACAAGAATTTATAATTGGTTATAAATATAATTCTCTAATTATATAAAATATTCCTAACTAACCAATCATATTCCATATCTAACATTTACACTTATTTGTAAGTGCTGAAACTACTTGTAGTTTCAGCACCAGAACATTTGAATACAACTTAAAACACAGTTGTTCTCCTTCTGGAAGCTAACTCGCAGGAGACTAGGAGATATAAGAGTATTGAGACTAGGAGATATAAGAGTAAGATTAAGATCGATATTAGACTAAGAAGTTGCACGAGTCTAGCCGGCCGAAAATAAGATAGCGTGACGAGCAGACGATGTACCTTATCTGAAATTACTCTATGAGTATAACCAAATAGGACATAACTCATCTGGTGCGACCAAAAGTCTCGAACAAGACCCTAACTAACTTAGATTTAGAAAAAATAGATTTTAGAATTAGACAATTGCAAAATTGCAAAAAAATTAGATGAAATAGACAATTTATTAGAAATGTCTCTCCGACTCAATAGATCGCCGCTAATTTTCCAAGCAATATCAGAAATACCAGGTATTGCGAGAAGACCAAGGACAAGGCGCGATCTACGACTAAGAAGAAATCTACCGATTGAGTTCATGATAGTACGACGGAAACCAGAACAAACCTATGTATTTAGAATCCTTTCCGCAGTTAATTTAAATTTTCATTTGCCGAGACCTTTATTAAGTTTGTGTAATGCTCAAAAGTCAGATAATGAATTTAGGTAGTCTTAATGAAATTGAAAAAAAAATATTGAATTTGTGTTTAAAATTTCTTACTATTGTAGCAATCATAAATTTTGCTACTTTCCCCTGAAAACACAGCCTTGCTAGTTGCATCTAAGTAGCTATTGTTGAAGATTTGTTCCACCAAAACAATAACAAGAAATTTGGGCGCAGTGTTAAATTTCATTGGCAGCATCATCCAATTTTGGTCAACTGTATACGTTGCAGTATTCAGAGTACAGGTAATATTAACCCAACTTTCAGCCTTTTTCTGCAAAGCGACATCCCACCTGAACAAAGCATTGTTCAACCCAGCTAACTTCCTTTTATTGTTGTACAGATCAACTAGATGGCGTTGATATGGATACAAATCAGTGGCGGGGTCCTTGGTCGGAGGAGGAGGCGTTGGTACAGGCGGGGTTGTTGAAGGCTGAGAAGACAACCCATTTTTGCAGTCTATGTTTAGCCCCGCTGACAAGATTTCCATTTTTGATGCTCAGCGATACAAATATTGCGAAAATTGGACACATAAAACAACTCATCTTTTGACCAGTCTCTTTTTCTATAATTTATAAGCACACGTCGAAAAATAGACCTCTTTTTCACCCAAACCTAGAATGTTAGCCTTGCAGTATTTCATCACGCACCCTATGGACTTCGATCGTGAAAAAAAATTATTTCGAATAAAATCCAATTCTTTCCAGTCGAGAGTGTCTTTGTAACTAGATTTAGTTCCGTTGCAAGCCTCTGTGTTTCCGAGAGACGAATACTCGTAAAACTCAAACGCATTTGTATAGGTATATTCAAAATCTAATTGGGCCTCTTGATCCAACTGTCATTTTTTGTTGTTTATAAATTTAGCATAGTCGAAAATCGGACTCACGTTTTCGGGTATTTGACTAAAATCTAGTTGAGATGTGCTTTTGTTTACTTCAGAACAGAGCCAATCGGCCCATATTTGAGCTTCCGACTGAAAACTTGAATCCCATTTGAGAACATGATACAGCTTCGCCAATTTCCTTTTTGCGTTGATAAGATCCACCAGTGTCTTTTCTCCTAGACCTGGTTCCCTTTGGCATTCTATCAATTCGAAAAGCAACATCGCTGCTGTAGCAAGACAATACACCAAATTCATTTTGAAGTAGCTAAGCTGAAGAAAAAGTAACGCAAGCATTAAAAAAACGTTACCCTTTAATTTTTGTGCTAGTTCTCAAACTTTTTGGATTAGCCCCAGAGTTTATCTAGAGTGTTGAGAAAAAGTATTGAGAACGAATGGGCTTCCTAAGTGATATTGGATTACTAATAAAAATTGGTTTCTCCCTCTACAACCAATCTAGTTGCGCTAAATTTGCTCCAGTTCTTTTCAGATTTCAATAAAAAATTTTCCAATAATTCTCAAACTAGTTGTTTGAGTATAACTAACTGACTCCTGCGTGCAATACAGCAAAAGTGAGATAGTGAAAGTTAATCACGCTAGCAAAATGAGGGCTCCCGCTTTTACTAAGCCTTGCTCAAAGTGAAAACCTGACTTATACAATTTCAATTTTTGACTGAACTTTAATGCATTACTACAGACAAAAAACTGAAGAAGACCTGTTGCTTAGTGCATTAAGATTTGGTCAAAATCTTTCCACCAGTTGTAGATTGGCCTGTGTTTCATCTGGCCGAAAGTTTACTACAGCACAAAAGTTCTTCAGAAATTACACGAGAAAAAACATGGGCTTTATAATTGATATGTGAACAAGACTGCAATGTGAACAGTTAAGACCATTTATCCACGGGGGAAAGGACCAACACAAGAGCTAAACAACTGATCACGGCAAACCGCTGTTGTGTCCCGTATCAGGTAGAAGCCCTGAATGTTCAGACTGCCTTTTCAGATCAATGGAGCAGTAATAACATGAAAAAGTTGAATGTAATAAAATGAAATGAAACTTTTTTTATTTGAGAATTTTTCTAAAAATCATCCCCCCACACGCCATATAAAGTACAAAGTGATAGATTTCGCTCCTAGTAATAAATCAGTTTTGGCAAATAAGCTGCATCTACCCAATTTGGAACGATTTGTAAGACGGCTTAAATCTCCGCTTACGCGTTAATAGCGCGAAATTTATTGCGCGTTAATTGTCCCAAATTGGCCAAAACGGCAATCTATAAACCCGCATAATTTAACGAAAAATGATCACAAGTTAAAAAATGTTTTCAAATTTAAGCTCAAGACAACAATACCTTCTGTGATATTTAAAAAATTCCGTCAAAACTGGCTAATTAAAAAGACAAAATTTGTCCGAAAAAAAAGTAAGAAAACCACAAGAAAACAAATATTCTGCTACTTTCGTATTTAATGCTTACTTTTTGTTGCGACTTCAAAGAAAACTGTAAATTTATGCTCGGCGTGGTTTTCTTACAATTAATTCTGGCCAATCGAAATAGTAGTTTTCAATTAACTTTTTTTATACGCCATTGAAGATATCGACTTCCTGACTTCAAATCTGAAAAGATATTTTACCTCTGATTATTTTTTTGAAGTTCTGGGGGTTTGAAAATTACCAAATTGGCCATATTCTGGAATAAAATATGCGCGCTTTAAAGGGTTTATTCATAACACTGAGAGCGTAACGCAAAAAATTTATGCGAGGCAAACTATCCCGCGCATCAAAATCGTTCCATTTTGAATTGAGGCTACCTCAATAGATTATAATCCCTTTTTCTATCAAAATGTTATTTCACAAAAAAAAATCAATTATCATGGATTATATTTTAGCTATTCTGCATGAAAACACTATGAAAATCAAGAGAGGTAAGAATCAGCAAACCTAATGGATTATAATTCAAAAAAACTTCAAAAAAAAGTTTCAAAAAAAAATCGATTATTATCGATTGTATAGTTACTTTTGTTTCAAAAAAATGTAACATTATAATCAATTTTTTATCAATTCTAATAGATTTATTTTGAAATTTATGTAGTCTGAGAATAAGAATCTATTAGAATCTATTATTTTCTCTTTTTGCTGAGTGCGGTTGTAGAAAAAAAAAACTGTTTGTTAGTGCATAACAAAAAAAAATTAAAATTTTTCTGTCAGAAAGTGTATTCACATACACTCAACAGCATGCAGTTTACCTAATGATACAATCGTAATATACTTCGGCATACTTTTCAAAAAAGTCAGAAAAATATTTTAAAGTGCCGTGTTGATCAGTTTCCTACATCAAAAATAAGGTTAGAGGAATTGATTTTTTCATAATTGATTTTTTCAAATCTTAATGAATTTTTTTGTGTTGTAGTTTTAGCTCTTTTGTTTTTCAAATATAGCAACCTAGACAAAAGTATACCTATTTTGAACGCCTTTCCAAACCTGGCAACATATTTAAAAAATTATGAAAGATAAGCTTCAAAGAAGATACCATCATCTGTCGTCAGTTACTCATTATGAGGCCAAAGTGTGCTCTGAATAGGCGGATATGTTTATCTTTGTATCTTGCTGATTTCCAGAAACTAATCTTTAAGCATGTTTTAAAATGTAAGTGGATATGAGACTTTTTCTAAAAATCATCCCCCCACACGCCAAATAAAGTACAAAGTGATAGATTTCGCTCCTAGTAAAAAATCAGTTTTGGCAAATAAGCTGCATCTACCTAATTTGGAACGATTTGTAAGACGGAATAAATCTCCGCTTACGCGTTAATAGCGCGAAATTTATTGCGCGTTAATTGTCCCAAATTGGCCAAAACGGCAATCTATAAACCCGCGTAATTTGACAAAAAATAATCACAAGTGAAATATGTTTTCAAATTTAAGCTCAGGACAACAATACCTTTTGTGATATTTAAAAAATTCCGTCAATACTGGCTAATTAAAAAGTCAAAATTTGTCCGAAAAAAAAACAAGAAAACCACAAGAACACAAATATTCTGTTACTTTCGTATTTATTGCTTACTTTTTGTTGCGACTTCGAAGAAAACTAATTATTTATGCTCGGCGTGGCTTTCTTTCAATTGGTTCTGGCCAATCGAAATAGTAGTTTTCAATTAACTTTTTTATACGCCATTGAAGATATCGACTTCCTGACTTCAAATCTGAAAAGATATTTTACCTCTGATTTTTTTTTGAAGTTCTGGGGGTTTGAAAATTACCAAATTGGCCATATTCTGGAATAAAATATGCGCGCTTTAAAGGGTTTATTCATAACACTGAGAGCGTATTCACATACACTCAGCAGCATGCAGTTTACCTAATGATACAATCGTAATATACTTCGGCATACTTTTCAAAAAAGTCAGAAAAATATTTTTAAGTGCCGTGTTGATCAGTTTCCTACATCAAAAGTAAGGTTAGAGGAATTGATTTTTTCATAATTGATTTTTTCAAATCTTAATGAATTTTTTTGTGTTGTAGTTTTAGCTCTTTTGTTTTTCAAATATAGCAACCTAGACAAAAGTATACCTATTTTGAACGCCTTTCCAAACCTGGCAACATATTTAAAAAATTATAAAAGATAAGCTTCAAAGAAGATACCATCATCTGTCGTCAGTTACTCATTATGAGGCCAATGTGTGCTCTGAATAGGCGGACATGTTTATCTTTGTATGTTGCTGAATTCCAGAAACTAATCTTTAAGCATGTTTTAAAATGTAAGTGGATATGAGACTTTTTCTAAAAATCATCCCCCCACACGCCAAATAAAGTACAAAGTGATAGATTTCGCTCCTAGTAAAAAATCAGTTTTGGCAAATAAGCTGCATCTACCTAATTTGGAACGATTAGTAAGACGGATTAAATCTCCGCTTACGCGTTAATAGCGCGAAATTTATTGCGCGTTAATTGTCCCAAATTGGCCAAAACGGCAATCTATAAACCCGCGTAATTTGAAAAAAAATAATCACAAGTGAAATATGTTTTCAAATTTAAGCTCAGGACAACAATACTTTTTGTGATATTTAAAAAATTCCGTCAAAACTGGCTAATTAAAAAGTCAAAATTTGTCCGAAAAAAAAACAAGAAAACCACAAGAACACAAATATTCTGTTACTTTCGTATTTATTGCTTACTTTTTGTTGCGACTTCGAAGAAAACTAATTATTTATGCTCGGCGTGGCTTTCTTTCAATTGGTTCTGGCCAATCGCAATAGTAGTTTTCAATTAACTTTTTTATACGCCATTGAAGATATCGACTTCCTGACTTCAAATCTGAAAAGATATTTTACCTCTGATTTTTTTTTGAAGTTCTGGGGGTTTGAAAATTACCAAATTGGCCATATTCTGGAATAAAATATGCGCGCTTTAAAGGGTTTATTCATAACACTGAGAGCGTATTCACATACACTCAGCAGCATGCAGTTTACCTAATGATACAATCGTAATATACTTCGGCATACTTTTCAAAAAAGTCAGAAAAATATTTTTAAGTGCCGTGTTGATCAGTTTCCTAAATCAAAAGTAAGGTTAGAGGAATTGATTTTTTCATAATTGATTTTTTCAAATCTTAATGAATTTTTTTGTGTTGTAGTTTTAGCTCTTTTGTTTTTCAAATATAGCAACCTAGACAAAAGTATACCTATTTTGAACGCCTTTCCAAACCTGGCAACATATTTAAAAAATTATAAAAGATAAGCTTCAAAGAAGATACCATCATCTGTCGTCAGTTACTCATTATGAGGCCAAAGTGTGCTCTGAATAGGCGGACATGTTTATCTTTGTATGTTGCTGAATTCCAGAAACTAATCTTTAAGCATGTTTTAAAATGTAAGTGGATATGAGACTTTTTCTAAAAATCATCCCCCCACACGCCATATAAAGTACAAAGTGATAGATTTCGCTCCTAGTAAAAAATCAGTTTTGGCAAATAAGCTGCATCTACCCAATTTGGAACGATTTGTAAGACGGATTAAATCTCCGCTTACGCGTTAATAGCGCGAAATTTATTGCGCGTTAATTGTCCCAAATTGGCCAAAACGGCAATCTATAAACCCGCTTAATTTGACAAAAAATAATCACAAGTGAAATATGTTTTCAAATTTAAGCTCAAGACAACAATACCTTTTGTGATATTTAAAAAATTTCGTCAAAACTGGCTAATTAAAAACCACAAGAACACAAATATTCAGTTACTTTCGTATTTATTGCTTACTTTTTGTTGCGACTTCGAAGAAAACTAATTATTTATGCTCGGCGTGGCTTTCTTTCTAAAATTATAAAAGATAAGCTTCAAAGAAGATACCATCATCTGTCGTCAGTTACTCATTATGAGGCCAAAGTGTGCTCTGAATAGGCGGACATGTTTATCTTTGTATGTTGCTGAATTCCAGAAACTAATCTTTAAGCATGTTTTAAAATGTAAGTGGATATGAGACTTTTTCTAAAAATCATCACCCCACACGCCATATAAAGTACAAAGTGATAGATTTCGCTCCTAGTAAAAAATCAGTTTTGGCAAATAAGCTGCATCTACCCAATTTGGAACGATTTGTAAGACGGATTAAATCTCCGCTTACGCGTTAATAGCACGAAATTTATTGCGCGTTAATTGTCCCAAATTGGCCAAAACGGCAATCTATAAACCCGCATAATTTGACAAAAAATAATCACAAGTGAAATATGTTTTCAAATTTAAGCTCAAGACAACAATACCTTTTGTGATATTTAAAAAATTTCGTCAAAACTGGCTAATTAAAAACCACAAGAACACAAATATTCTGTTACTTTCGTATTTATTGCTTACTTTTTGTTGCGACTTCGAAGAAAACTAATTATTTATGCTCGGCGTGGCTTTCTCTCAATTAGTTCTGGCCAATCGAAATAGTAGTTTTCAATTAACTTTTTTATACGCCATTGAAGATATCGACTTCCTGACTTCAAATCTGAAAAGATATTTTACCTCTGATTTTTTTTTTGAAGTTCTGGGGGTTTGAAAATTACCAAATTGGCCATATTCTGGAATAAAATATGCGCGGTTTAAAGGGTTTATTCATAACATTGAGAGCGTATTCACATACACTCAGCAGCATGCAGTTTACCTAATGATACAATCGTAATATACTTCGGCATACTTTTCAAAAAAGTCAGAAAAATATTTTAAAGTGCCGTGTTGATAAGTTTCCTACATCAAAAAAGGTTTGAGGAATTGATTTTTTCATAATTGATTTTTTCAAATCTTATTGATTTTTTTTGTGTTGTAGTTTTAGCTCTTTTTTTTTTCAAATATAGCAACCTAGACAAAAGTATACCTATTTTGAACGCCCTTCCAAACCTGGCAACATATTTTAAAAAAATGATAAAAGATAAGCTTCAAAGAAGATACCATCATCTGTCTCCAGTTACTCATTATGAGGCCAAAGTGTGCACTGAATAGGCAGATATGTTTGTCTTTGTATGTAGTTGGATTCCAGAAACTAATCTTTAAGCATGTTTTAAAATGTAAGTGGATTCCATTTACAAAACTTCCCTGGATTCCACGTACAAATAACTGTAACGTAAATATTGTCGGCACATTTGTTGTGTCGCAGAATCCGCAACAAGCGAATATAGATAGATATATCTAACTTAATCTGTTTGTTCTGGAACCCGCAACTATAAGCGGATTCCGCAAATTGCAAGCGGATTCCGCAAACTGTAAGCAAAATCCGCAAATTGTAAGCGGAACTCGCATAAATTTGCGGAATCTACGTAAATTTACGGAAACCGCTTACATTTGTGGAATCAAGAACAACTACCTATACTAGCTCGTTGCAGAATGCGCAACAAAACTAATGTGCCGACAAAATTTACGTTATAAATATTTGTAAGCGGACTGCACGGACATTTTGTGAGTGGAACCCAAAAAAAAATATTTGTCAACAAAAAAAGCTAATCATACAATTTCTATAAATGGAACTTCTATGACAAGCATTTTTTGACGGCGACAGCAAAGACGTAAGTAGTATCGAAGCTGCCCAAAAAAAAATTTTTTTTCAAACGAAAAGACAAAACAAAATTCAGGGCGTTTTCGATCCATTGTATTTGCGAGACGGTCAACCCTTTGGTGACTCTACTTTTAAGTAATAAAGGTCTTTGCCACTTGCGTTCGGTTACGAGCACAACCCCAAATTTTTGAGAAGTAGAAATTAAAGAAATAAACAGTTACCATATATGAAACACCACTTATCATATCCCTTCCATGCAGTTTTTCTACTTATGGATTTTTCTATAAATGAAAATTGAATGATTAGCTTTTTTGGTCAACCCGAGGATATTGGAATTGGCCAGTCTGCTTACAAGAACTACTCTGCAAAGTTTCTTTAACAATAGTGGTAAGAAAGCGCTTACATGTTTCAAAAGGATTTTATTATTCTCAATTTATGTTCCGACCGCTGAGAGTGGGCAAAAAGTTGTATTCATGCGTGTATCTTTTCCACGCGGAAATTGTTACCCTACAGAAGCGTCAGATGTGGTTGCGTGATATATATCATAATTACTTATACTTTAAATAACTTGCTTCAAACTAATTCTTTATTTTACAAACGAAAGTAATAATCAGTAAGAAATCAAAGTAATAAAAAAATAGATTTGCAGTTTTTTTGCCTAGAGGATCCTTTGACTTTTTTCTCAAAACACTTATTGAACTATATCAAAAAATAAAATATGGCGGTGACTATACTTAATCTAAACTTAAAACTGTAGCAGAATTAAACTATGGCGGTTAGCTTATTATCAATTTCATCTCTGATTCAGTCTGAACAGCAAAAAAAACACAAATCATGATTTTTTCTCGTATTCGAATCACCACCGATAGGGCTTCATTGCAATACCAGTTCTAAATCCTTCCAAATGATCACTAATCCTTTTCTAAAGTTAGCCATGGTTGGCTAAAACAAAAACGAAAACAAAACGGACCCCATGCCGTACTTTTTCCGTATTCGAAGAATAAAAATTCTTTACGGAATGAGCAAAACTGGTGTAATTTCAGGTGTAATTTCAGCACCTCCACCATTATTTGGACAACATCAAGAAAGTAACCGACTCCACAGTTGGGCACTCAATAGACTACATTATAGACAAGATATCCACGAAGACATTCGTGAACATAACATCCAAATACTCCAACAAAATAGTCTCCAATTAAAATTCGAAATCACGATTAAACTAAATAATATTGTTCAACATCCTTACCCATTAAACCAACCCAATATAACAGCTCAATTGCTACCACCACCATTTATAACAACTGAAGTGATTTATAAGTACGACAGATATACCAAAAACACAATGGTTACATCACATTTTATAACCCATACTCAGGATTATCATACAGATGTATATTCTAAAAACACTAAAATTTCAACACGTCCTTTTTCTAATATTTTCCGACCAGATCACAAATCCTTCTCCTCGCACAGGACTCCAGGATTTATTAGTAAGACACTACGATTGTGAAGAAAACGAACAAAAAACACTACACAAATATGCTATAAATCAAGTATCACAATGCGAAACAGAACCACAAATGTAATAGCGACACTGTATTCAAAAGCCCGAAAAACAACAGTCGCAGGATATAAATTTACAGCAACATTTTCCGAAAAGAAAGTGCATTGTTCACAAGTTTCAAACGGAAATAAAAACCGACTTGATCACGAATCATTCTATCAAAGTAATATAGAACGACTTCTACATCTAAATCCCGATTATTGTATAAACGAACTACTCATCTAACGAGACTAAACATCACAAGAAATAAAAACACGGACAGAAAAGTGGTAAATTTTCAAGTCTTTGCCGATTCAGTACATCAAGCAGAACTTGAAGGATATCAAGGACATATAAAACTAGATGAAAAGTACCCATACAACGGCGCACACGGAAGATTAACTTATGACGTACACGATAAACATTGGATACCACACATTGGAATAAATAACCCCTCAAACTGCAAAGCAGACACAAAAAATAAAAGATATCAAGAAATAATGTTTTTCGATTGGAAGATACAACTCAAAAAAGTAGAACTCACACGAGATTTATCAGACAACACAATGATCTATCAAGGAATTAGATTATCTTGCAAAAATGATCAAGGTTATTGTGACCCTACAACACGGACACAAGCAACAATTGTTTGGTTTCCCGAAGATACATGCACAACATTTCAAGTAGCGAAAATACACGCTCGAATGATAAAATTTCACGAAAAATATTTTATAGAATCAATTTCGTACGAACAAGTAAATCCATCCCGAAAACAAAGTACTGATTTTAGAAATATCCATAATATAGAAAATAAATTAACACGTTTCCAAATCTATCAAGAAACAGAAATTGCATGCAAATACAGAAACCCACTCTACAAAACACAATATTCTGAAATACTAGTTGAATATGAAAAAGGTTTCGACATGACCACTGGAAAAATAAAATTTGATCCCTATGCCACCGGTCACCCTCTAAACGAAGGAACATCATACATACCAGTTAACTTTCAAAAAAGCACAGGTCAACCTGGTGGAAAACTAAAGCCACATGACAGTAGAAGCACACGTCTACAAGAACTATCACTAATGAATAACACCTATTTTGGTAATATGCACTATGATATTCACTTAGATATGAAGTTAGACTACACAATTAGCCGCATTTTTCAAGAAATGTCACTTTCCGAATTAGAAACACTTCACCAATTATGCGAATTAGAACGGACACAAATCCTACAATCACTCGCACTAGCAGTATTGAAAATACCCTACGCAGGATACGTATTGTCAGGAAACAGATCAAATTTTCTTGACTACGAAGGAAATATTTTATGGTTTTATGATTGTATCAAAAAAGTATCACCACTCTATGTTTTTGAAGATAAGCGTTGTTATAAAAGAATCTCTATATTCTATAAAAATAAAGTACATTTTGTTGACACAATCTCAAGACGAACATATTTTTGGGATACCGCAGTCCCACGTGGATCAGAAAATAGCCACAATGTAGTACAATTGAATCCTGATGAAGATAAATACTATCTCCTTACTCCAAACCCTACGTTAATGCAATCACTCAAAAAATTTTCACCCGAAAGCATCAGAGCTATTGCTCGTAACCCAAATATTGATTTACAATCAATTGAAATATATTCTAAATCAGATATCCAACACCACATTAGAACACAACAATTCCAAGAATTATTAACACAAATGGACACTATACAAAGACAGTCAATTGATCAAAATTTGAGAAAACTTGCCGAAACCGCAGGATTTGCAGATATTTATACACAAGATTAATCTGTATATTTATACACAAGCGGATATTTTAAAGACATTAAAGATTATATATATCTAAACGGTGAAAAATACAGACCACAAGATATTTCACCTATAAATATTTTCAGTTTTGTCACCCTTAAAAATGAAATTCTAGATTTTCTAGGATGGCCCTATTACATCTTAGAAAAATTAACTATCTTATACGCAATGTTTAACTTTATAGGATTTCTTTTCTCACTCTTAAAAGGAATCTATAACACATGCGCTATACACACAAGTAAATAGACAAGCAAGTGTAGCACGCATACTGTTTGCAGGATTTTTTGGAATTTTTTCATCATCAATAAACAAAATACTCCAAGACGCACAAATAAAAGAATATAACACAAAAATAGCGACAAGACAGAACATTTACGATGAAGAAAATAATAATATAGAAGTAACACCTACCGCACCACAGTTGCCACCCCTACCACAAAACCATCCATTATCATTAGTTCCCCGTAATTTTCGAAACCTAGCAATAACAAATAACTCAAATTTTAGACCAAATACAACACAAAGTCCCATCCAACACATAATGACACATCATTCAGAAGATGACAATACATACGAACAAATTATAGAACAACCCCATACCACCACTTTTCAGTCTCAAAATAATCATTTTTTTAGTTAGCCCACGATGAGCCGA
Organism: Symsagittifera roscoffensis; assembly: GCF_963678635.1. Taxonomy (NCBI): domain Eukaryota; kingdom Metazoa; phylum Xenacoelomorpha; order Acoela; family Convolutidae; genus Symsagittifera; species Symsagittifera roscoffensis. Next base: position 21,776,201 of record NC_087062.1, on the reverse strand, counting down.
CGACTTGGATCCCTACACCGCTCAAATTCCCACCCAGCCAACCTCCAAACTCCAATCCCAATAATCCCACTTTTTGCTTTCCCACCACCTGATTTTACAGTTATTATTATATCATCAAGCACGAATTCGGATACTAACTCAGATTTGTCAGTTTTATACTCTATCTCACAACTTAATAAACCTAATATAGAAACCCCTGACGAATTTGCAGATTCCGAACCATCTCCATCAAATAATTTTCAGACCAACTCCTCAGTTTTTTCAAAACCCCCTTTTCAACCAATCCCGACAAAAAATTCACTCCCATCCGTTTCCACTCCTTCTTATGCTTCGCAAGTGACCCCAACCTATTCCCCACTTCATTCAGACCGATCATATAATAATTCTCCAGATACCCCCCAAATTTCCCAGGAACTAGACAATTTTATTACCCTACAACAACAGTTAATACACCCTAACAACCTCAAAATACATCAACTTTCATTCACAATAGAATCCTCAAACCCATCTACTCCTACACCCTCCTCAGCTTACACTGCATCATTAGCACAATCATCCACATCCACCGAAACACATAGTAGCACTAACCGAGCTTATCGCACTTTTAAAAGAAAATTCCCGAATCATCCATTCCCGACCAAACCAGGAACAGCCTGCTAATATATTAATCACCCACAACACACCAACACGAAAGACTTTCTAGCAGTCACCTTACCCTCATTTCCACAATATACATTAAATAAACCTAACGACACTAATGACACACAAAGTTTCGTAGATGAACATGTTTTAATGCCCACATTTCATTGGACAGCTTATTATCATTTTACTAACCCCCTTTGCCTGCCACTATCTAGTACTTATGACGACATAGAAAAGAACAAAATTATGTTATATAGACTCACCGCAACACTAACACCTAGACAATTTACTTATGTAGCATATAAAAAATTACTAAAAACATTCACTGCACCCCGAGCTAACGAATTTAAAATAGAATATTACGACCATAATATCATCCGAACTAATCAAGACCAATTTTTAGATGAAGATCGCTTCGCTAACCCACAACTAACAGAAAAATTTTTCATCAAACCATCATACGTATTCACACTTAATATTTTTGATAGAAAATATGATCTTATCATTTCTGAAGCACTAAATGATATTCAAGCTTACGAAAATTTCACAGAAAAATTTCAGTTATTTTCACTAACCTTTCACTTACTTGCACCACATGAACGCGATTTGCAATGTTCCCACGATATCATGTTACGCACTAAACAAACTCACACATATACATACTATCGTTTCATACAAAATCATTTTGATTTGCATACCCCATCAAGACAACCACATCATCGTTTTCAGTTTCTTAACTCAAAATACACATCACCATTTTTCCTTAATTTCACTTATTGCATCAAAGATACTAACCTCCACGGCATCCTCCGCAATTATGGCCCAGTAACACAAATGTATATATTTTGTCCCATCACGAAGACCTTTAACGCAGAAAAATCCAGACCCTTCCTTATCCCGCATGAATTTATCCAGCCTATAAAAATACCAATATTAGAATTCATTCACAATACTACATATAATCACACATATATAACCTCATTCAAAACACTTCTTACGAGTTTGCAGTAGGCACCGAAGAACTAAAAATCATTAAAGCACATCAATTGCTTTGGCCACTGCTCCAAACTAAAACCATCATCCGCATACTAGCCAAATTACTAACAACATCAGACATGATATACAACATCTTCCCCCACGGCTTTTTCCCAGATGATTAACAGGTAAGAATAATTTAAAATACTCTTCACTAGTAAATTTAAAATTAGTACTAACCATTTTCTATCAATGTTTGATTTATATTTCTAGTCTTCACACCACGATCATCTACAAAACGGAAAATAAAAATAAAAATAGAAACTTGTTAAAAATTCTCTAAAACTTATTAATATCTTGCATTAAAAAATGTAATATTATTCTTACCAAATGTAGTAAATTAATCTATAAATTATTTCCCCATGAAGCAGTAAAATTCAATACGATGAAAATTTATAACTTAAAATTTCCCCCAAATGCAGTAAAATTACAATTCTTTGTAATAAATTAATAAAATGAAAAAGCAGTACTAACTTTTGATATTTTCATTCACTCGCACAGGAATTCTATCCAAACTCGCACAGCTCGCCCACGAAGAATTGTTTAAATAATGATTTTAAGTTTCAAGTTTTCACACTCAACAACTCTAACACACGATAGCAAGTTTCAAACTTTCCTTTAACCCGCTTGGAAAGGAATTATATACTAAATCAAACTAACCAACGCAGCTTACTAAACACCACAAATCATCAAATAACAGCATGACTCAGAAAAAGAAAACCAACGGTACCCAAACCGGATTAACCCAGTTTAAAACTGGATAAATTATTCTTCTGAAGACTATTATAAAGTCTAACAAAGAAATAATAAAACACAAAAAAGTCGCAAGACAAACCCATACCAAAAACAATTCGATTTTTGAAATAAGGACACAACCAAAGTAACATAAGAAAGACCAACATAAACCCAACTTAAAACGTTATCACATAACAGGACCTCTCAAAGAAACAGCACGAAATCATACTCCCACTCCTGGCCTAACCCACCAGAGAGGACGTCCTGAGCATGCTCTATAGCCGGCCTAACCCACCGCGCTACATCCACGCTTTGTGACCACACTTCTATTTTTAATAAGAGGTACTCAAGGGTGAGTAACTCTTCAAAATAACCGAACTAAAACAAAACACTTTTGTGAAAACAACTAACTAAATTCATGATTAAAAAACCGAACTAATATGATTTTATAAAATGTAAATCATACTTTGCAGTATATAGATCAACACACAACAACAAAGACGAACATCCAAAGACTAGACGATCCCATCACACTCGAACAAAGAATGGCTAACCACAACCGATATTCCGTCCACAATCACAACTCAAAGGATTTAGAGTACGACTTGACTTCGCAGAAAAGGACTTCATTGAACTAGACCAATGACCACCTCGATGTTCAAGTATACGCACAGATCCGAGTCACGAGGCATCCCTTCCACACACGATCTCCAAGCCATTCCCAGACGAGGTTGAACACAAAACAAGTTCTCTACAGAATACAAGAAAACCCGTCATAGCAAATCATTTTGAAATCAGATTGATTTCATTGGGGATCACAGTCGTCGTCACAAGACGACGGAACGATTGTATGTCCCTAACTCTAGCGTCCTGGAACTTCCTTAACAAGAGGAACCGGACATGAATATGATGTTCGCCAAATACCAACGTTCATCATCCATCCTTTGAATTGCAGAAAGATAATTCTAAAAAAACTCTGTAAAACCCGGATGGGTGGAACCTGATCTAAACTACATTTTATAATTGGATGAATTAAATGTTTTACCACTGTAAGATATTTAATATTAATCAATCATAATCTATCTAACTAACAACCCACTTAATTGTAAGTGCTGAAATTACTTGTAATTTCAGCACCAGAGAGATTTGAATTTAACTTAGAAATTAGTTGCCTCTCCGAGAGAACTTCAGCAGCCGCAATAAACCAGTATACCCTAGATCTATTGAGCCTAGCAGAGACTAGTTAAACACCCTGAGACTAGTAAGTATAAGAGTAAGATTAGGATCGGTATTAGACTAAGAAGTTGCACAAATCTATCCGGCCGAAAATAAGATAGCGTGACGAGCAGACGGTGTACCCTATCCGAAATTACTCTATGAGTTAACCACTTCGGCTATAACTCAAATAACAAACTTTTAAAAATTGAAAACGATAGAGATCATCAATTTAAAGGTCATAAATAAGAATCATGAGAGTAGAAATAATGATAATGAAAAAATAGGATATTTGTTAGGGTCCAGGTCAGCATTTCTCTGGCCTTGCTGCTTCTAAATCCTATTAGTGTTTTGTACATCTTCTGGTAAAGTCCTTAATAATTGTTCAAGTTTTGATTACGGCTTTCAGTGTTCTTTTGTTTTGGAAATTTTTTTCACTATCAATTAAATGGAGATCTTTGAATCTCGATGGATTATTACCGGTCTGGAAATGGTTTCATTCTTTGTAAAGCGAACTTTTTTTGGATCTTCTTTATGGATGCAGAAGCCGAAATATCATATTGAAAAATTTGTTTTGTAAACTTTTTTCACGTTCTTTTTTCACGACTTGCTAAATGAAAACAAAAAAAAAACCAGCAAGAAAATAATCCGCAAAAATAATCCGTCTTCGAATTTTCTATCAGGGCGTCAATTTGGTCATAGAAAATCAAATGTCTGTATAAAATATGCAAGTTATTGGAAATTGAACGTTTTTTTGGTGTTTTGTGTAAGTGCAGTTCGATTCAACATCAACATCTTTTGTCTAAAGCAGCTTGGAATTCAGCATAACAGCTCCATTTCCTTCATCAATTTCGAATTACAGTTTTAACTGTGTAGTGCATTGACTTTTTGTTATCCTGATTCAATGCAATATTCGTAGAATTACGACAACGAGTGTCTTGTAATCGGAAACAAGACTTTTTTCTCATATAAACTTTTTCTTACACATTTTTATGGTTTTGTGAAGTTGCTTTATGAGAGAACTTTATCCCCAAATTCCAGATATTTTCCCCTCTTAGCCTAGAGGTAGCGCGGATACTTTTGTGACCTAAGGTCTGGAATTCGAATCGCGCAACTACTGATTCTTTTTAAGCACTACGAGGCCAAGTTGTGCGTTCTGTGAATTGCTAGCGAAGTCCGCAACAGGCCAACGTCATATTTAATGCTGATTCCGCAACAATGCTACTTTTCTTCGATCATCTTTGCCCTTTTGAATTCCACAAACAATTACCTTAAAGACTGTGATCCAAAAGTAGGCGAATTTGTGGAATCCGCAACCGTATTTCGGGAATATAGAACAGTTTGTGGAATCCACAAACGAAATTCAAGACATGAGTATAGTTGAATTGAGCTGCTGCAGAATCCGCAACTGTAAGCTCAATCCACAATTGCTAATTTTGCGGATTCCGTTAAGACATATGTATATTTGTAGTATAGCGTTTAAAATTATATCTTCTTCTAAATAGGTGGTCACGAGAAATTTCAATCTCAATTATTACATTGATCAACTACCAGTTGAAATACCAAATGTTTGGTCTCAATTCCTGTCCTTATGATTTGATTTTACAAGAATAGGAAGCTACTAGATTAGTTTTTGGGATTGATTGAATCCCAAATACTGACCGGTATTTGGGATCAATGGAATTCCAAATACTGGCCTTATTCGGCAACATGGTGTGCGCTGTGTTTCTAAACACTCTCAACCCAATGACTCCAGATAAATATTTTTTTCCAGATTTATTCCATATTATGTATTTGGGATTCCATCAATCCCAAATACTGACCAGTATTTGGGATCGATAAAATTCCAAATACTGACCTAAATCGGCGATATGCTGTGCGTTGTGTTTCTAAGCACTCAACCCAATGACTCCAAATGAATTAATTTGATGTACTGCTTCCAAAACTATGATTTTGAAAATTGTTTGCTGGTATTTCGTTGCGGATTCCACAAATTTTCCGCTACAATTTTGTTTTTGGCCTGTTGCGGAATCCGCTGACATTTCACAAAATGCAGTGTTAGGCCTCGTGATGATGAAAAAATTAATTTGAAAAAAATATATATGTTTTTTAAACTTGAGATTTTTGTAAAATTATCCCCCCATTTGCCATATAGAGTACAAAATGATAAATTTTGCTTCTACTAACAAATCAACTATGGCAAATTAGTTTCCTTCAACCAATTTGGAACGATTTCTATGACGGTTTAAATCTCCGCTCACGCGTTAAAAGCGCAAAATATATCGCGCGTTTATTGTCCCACGTTGGCCAAATGGGCAATCGGTAAAACCCCATAAATTTACAGAAAATGATCTTTGGAGAAATATATTTTTTTAAATTTCAGCTCAAGACAACAATAAATTGTGAATGATATAGAAAAAACTCCGTCAAAAATGGCTAATTAAAAAGTCGAAAATTGTCTGAAGAAAAAAATCAACCCAAGCACAATTATTCCCGTTAGTTTTGCTACAAAAATCAGAACAACAGCGAATTTTTCATAATGAATGTTGCTGATAACACCTCAGTGTGTTTGTCAGTTTGTCGCAGTATCTAATATAGGTCTCAATGCTGAATTGTAAGGTCAAAATCAGTTTATGCAAGCCCTAAAAGCATAAGTAAACTTAACAAAAAATCTGGAGTGTTGAAAATTGTTTGCATAAGAGACTCACAAAAATTTTTACATGATTTAGTGCGCTCGATTTTCGAATTAATCAATACTACTATTCTCAACTCTCGTTGCAAATTTATTCAGAAAAATACACTTCATTGCGTATCCACTTACCGGAGTTGAGCTCCAGGCCAGATAATTGCTAGTCATGCAATTCCGTACATTGAGTCAGGGGCGGATCTAGGATTTTCTCGAGGGGGGGGGGGGATCTTCAAAAAAATTTCGGACGCTTTTTTTTCAGGGATTCGACCCACTGTCAACCCAAAGGGTCCCCCCTTTTGTATTATACTGAGATATCGTTTTTTGGCTGACTGACCCTAAAACTAAAATAATTCTAAAGGCGCCTTCGGAGCCAAAATATACCGATTTTGAGGGGACAGAGTTTTTCTGGTGGTTTGTGAGTGCTCGTACAATCAATTTGGTCGACCTAAAAAAAGTCGACAACAAATTCGAAATTTTGTTTATAAATCCGCCCCCCTCCCTTGAGAAAATCCTAGATCTACCCCTGATTGAGTCTATGGAGAAAAAACTAAGCGCACTAATTTCATTCATGAAATTTGTATCATAAGCATTCTCAAGATGGGTCAAAAAATGTTTAATGTATAAACTCGAAAATTGACGGAATAAATTGTTCGAATTTTTAGTCGACTAATTAATTCTATCTTCAAACGAATCTTTTTTCAAAATAAAATATTTTGTTAGAATGTTTGGTCGACCCAGGTGAATCACAGAAAAAGTCTCCAATTTTAAAAGTTCATCAGTCACAACAGTAGCACTCCGGGATGTTCACACATTTCCACGAATAGGGCGGGAACTCTTGGCAGTCAGGGCATATTTCTCTACAGGGTACCAGGTACTTGTGTGGGCCGCCTTTGAAATAACACTCCTGTCTCAAAAAATGAAGAGAAAAATACGGCTTCACATCTATGTTTGCTTTGCTAAAAGGCTGATTATTGTTCAAATTTTTGTCTATTGCAGGCCCATCTTTGGCGGTACACACCAGAGAGTTAAAAAGCACAAAATAAAAGGCCGCAATTTTAATCATTTTCTTTATTTGTAACGTATATTTTGATATTTTTACTTGATCAAAGTCAATGATAAAGTAAAATAACACAAGTTGCTAATTCTTCAATGACATTCTATCCTATTTGTCAAAACAACATACCTAGAAGTTCATAACATCTTGTTTTGCGAACAAGCATTGATTTCGAATGTTTAGCTGGGATCTTTCTGATGATATGCGAAGCCCAACTTGTTTGCACGGTTTTGTGTAGATTAAACGCATAGAGGTCAATTTTTCCAAATTCGTGGTCAAATGGAAAATTTATTTTGTAGCTAAATCATAGAGTGCTTTACCTCGGTTGGGTTTAATAGAAAAATTTGAACACAAAAACAGTGAGAGCCTGATTTTCGGCACTTTTCGAACGTTTTAACCAAAACCTTGCGTTTTTTGGTGTGTTAATTATTCAAAAAAATATATATATTGACGCCAAATGTAGCGGTTGATTAGAGAGATTGATTCTCTAATAGAAAAGGCATCCGCCAGTACATTCCTCAACCCCCGCCTCCTCCCCTCCTCCCCCAGCCTAAAACTTCCTAAGTTTTCTTAGATAAATGAGGTCGGTACATTATGTGCTATTTGGAACCTGCTACTCTTGAATTATAATTCCGACATTGCATATAGGAGATTTTTATTCGGGTGTATTTTTTTTCTGCGCAAAATCAGCTACCACAAACAATCATCGGAGAGAGTTGAGTGGGTGAGTGGTATATCATATTAAAGCCCTTTCAGTCATGATTCAAACAACATCAAAGATTTTTCAGAAAAATTTTCCAGTGTCTAGAAAAACCTGTCTAAAAAAATTGATTTTTAGTTCAATTTCGAGCGAAAAACGCGATCATTAACGTTCGTTATATGGAAATTAACTAATTTTACAGAATAAGTATAGGCTCACAACACTTAATGTTACTATCAAGAAAACTAGCTTAAAATAAATCTTTCACCGCTTATTTGACAATAAAAATTTTCAGAAAAAAAAACAGGATCAAACGTACAGTCTCCGCCCAATGTGACTTACAGTAGAATGTCCTCCCAAAGCATGTATTGTTCCAGAAAAACAATTCTCTATAAAATACGCATTCATATAAACGCGTAAAAAATTGTTTTTTTTTCCCTTCTTATTCGGGATTGCATTTCTATGCTATTAATTACAAGAATTAGGGTTTTAACTTAACTTTGTTCAGTAAAACGGTTAATTTTGAACGAATCTTTGCTACTCGCACATCAATCGGCTATCCTTTTTTATGCTTAAAAATCGACTTGAAATTGAAAAAAAAGTTTTTTTGTTATTTTTTTTATCTATGGTCGGAACATTCTGTGCTATTTGCACAGCAACCGGCGATCCTTGTTTATATTTCACTACTTCTAAATCAGAAAGAAAAACGATATTACAACAAGGTCATGTAGTTTTTAAATTAGTTTACTCCAGATCTTTCGGTTCTGAGTCTGTCAGGTTCAGCCGGGGAAAACATAATTGGTATTAACGCCCTCTGGGCGGTCAAGAAAATTTGAATAATCATCAGTGCAGTGGGAAACGTGGTTCAGTGAACTTCAATGGAGAATGGTCACCAAACATTTACTGAACCAGAGAAAATACTCTTAGTACGCGCCGACACTGACGTCAAAGTAAGTGCCTGGCCTGCCAAAGGACAAAGACGTAAAAAATGGGTGAAAAGGGGAAAGTTGCTTGTCTAAATTATACCTTTTTCTCGGGGAAGTAGGACAAAATAAGCTTTACAGTATGAAACAACATCAAGAACTTGACGACAAGCTATTGCCCATAAGCTTTTGCGATTGCAACGGAGCTGACAAGGAAACGAACGAACGTACAAAACTATCCAGTTACTATCGCCGCATCAACAAAACCCTAAGAAAATTTCACGCGATGATAAGTGGATTAGCAATAATTTGCCATGACGGGAGATTAAAAGCCAGGATCCAGCGCGATGCATTTACACTGAATAGGAATAAACGGGAGGCGTAAAACAAACTTTGCAGGTCTACAAAAACGCCTGGGGTTTTAAATGTTGCCACGCTGAACAAATACGCGCAACTTCATGCTTCAACTACCGGGGATTAACAACTTAGTTCGGATCGCGGGAGGGATTCCAAAAAGAAAAGAATCTGGAGGGTCAAGCAGAAAAAGATAAGGCAAGGGGTCTGTACCAAGGGAGAAAAAAAACAGCGGGGGAGAAAACATGACTGACCTGGGTGCTCTAACTGCGACCAGCCAAGTCTTACACCAAGCCGCGTGGCCAGACGCCCAGCCAGGGAATAACCTGCGTTTTCTGTCCAAACATACCTGCAGGGGGAAAAGACCAGACATAGATGACGAGTATCAATGGGAATGATCCAGGGCTAGAGGAATCAGGAATTTGACAATCCAGGGTAGATAGACGACCACATCTCACAACAGGACAGCTCTGTCGGATCGGTGTATACGTCGGAACAGAGACAACACTCATGGGACTTGGATAGTTTTGGAAACTATTAGTAATGTTCATCCAGTCAGCGCCAATCACCGATTTAAAAGTAAGAGACATTCATTTTCTGTTACAAATAATTGGAAGGAGCAACACAGTGTGGATAGATGGTGGGTCTCTAGTCTCCATCTTCATCATAGGAGAACTGAGAAAAAATACAGGCTCAGCAAACGTTAAGATAAACCCGTAGTGTTAGAAAACAACAATTTCAGAGACTACGTACGTGAATAACTCATGAAGCTAGGGGAAACAATGAAAAAGTCGCTGGAATTATATGGCTCGTCAATATTCGCCAGGATCAAATGGATTGGAGGAAACCATCCATCGATAATCGGATGTGATCTGATGTCTAATCTGGTTTTAAAACTGATCCAGAAAACACCAACGGATACTGTGATGTCCGTCCAAGGAGATCCGGTTGCATCAACTCCGAAACATATGAGACGGTCCTCGACCAATGGCAGATTTTACCAGCATTTTTCAAGTCTTTTTGGCGAATAGGGAAAATATTGAACTAAAAAATGAAAGCGGCGGTTTTTTTTTTCAAAAACAGGGGTTTTTAAACTAATATATAGGTTAGTCACCATAACACTACAATAAAAGGTCGAAAAAAACGTCTGAAAGAGGACTTATCGAGGAATTGGAAGACCGTTTGAAATATAATTTTAGCTAACTGAAAGTAAAAACAGACAAAGGTATCGCTCAGTAAAACGAGCGCTCGAGTAAAAAAAACTTGTTCGCTTGTTCTTATGAGCAAACAAATACATAAGAACAAATGTCAATTGCCGAACATCGAAGAACTACTGTCGGGAAAACGATTGGCGAAAAAAACTGGGAAGGTGTGTTTTCAACAATTGAACCGGAGTGAGCGAAACGCCAAACACCCCTAGCGTGCATTGTGTTTTTTCATTAAAAAGGAGGATTTGGACCGGAAAATATAGAGTAAGAACAAGATTTTATGTTTAACAACAATGCTTGTGGATTTTCAAAAGATCGTAGATTGCATTTCATCCAATTTTTTACAAACACATGCCTTCTTTGGCATTATACTAGTTGTCGTCAACGGCCTTTATATCGATCAAAAGTCAATAATCTAGAAATTTAGCCCGTCGAAACGATACCCTTACAAATATTAAATCAATCAGTATACTCATCTGCATTGTAATACAGTTCCTAATTGAATAAAAAATGCGCACTTGATTTTACCCGGTAAATTCAGGCAATTCTTAGTCGCAAATCTTTCGCAAATGTTTCGCAAATCTTAACGTATTCTTATCAATAAATGGTTGTTATTGCTCGATTTAGATGCCAAAAGATCAATTTGATTTAAAAAATGCCAAATTTTCTTCGATAAATTTCTGGAAATGGAGAAGCTTCGGAGATTTTATCAAACATTTGGAGGCGAACGATTAACTTTCAAGTCTGGGAAATTATTTTACATGGTCGCAATTTTTTTTATTGATAAAGAAGCTTTCAAAATTTGACTTGTATTCAGTAGCCGATCCAGGGGGAAAATTCAGTAGCAGATTTTTTTTTAGCTTATATAAGGTACAAAATTATATTTCAATAACACATATTTATCACTGGATTTATACACTGCGATTAAACTAGAGCTAATAATATTGAATCTATCAAATCTATCGAAAAGTCTTCGCTCGATCGATAAAATCAAACCACTATGTTCGATCATTATATCATGAATCATAACTCGAGAGAGATTTGTATAGATACTTTAATCGTTTCGACCCCAGGAAAGTCGAGCAAAAAGACAATTTCAATAAAACAATTTGCTTTTGGTCGAACCAAAACAGACAAACATGTCAGCATGATCTGTTGTATGTTTTTTACTGCCCTGTCATATATTTAGTACCAAAAAGTTCGGACAGACAAAAATAATTAAAAAGAGCAAATGACCTTTTTCAGACAATTTTTACATGCAAACGCCAATTTTTCAGACAGAAAGTATGTCTCAATGTCACCTGAAAATTCAAATATGCATGCAAAAATTGCTCAAAATTGGCAGATTGCTCTTTTCAATTATTTCTGTCTGTCCGAACTTTTTGCAACTCTCTATATATATGTGATTGTTGTAGGTTCTCGTTTTTGATTTTTCTTAGTAACATTAGTTTTAAAATCTTTAAATTTCAAACTCGCGTTTAAAATCAGTTCAGTGAGCACGTTTAGCACCAATATCGAGATTTATAATATATTGAATGTAACCGTGAAATTTAAATAGTCAGAAGAAGAAGTCTCCGTAGTGAATTCCGGTTGGGGTAATTCAGAAAGAAAAATCAGAAAATGGGTTATAAAAATTTCGATACATAATTAATCGAATGCTAAATGTTTTGACGCTATCTCTCCATACTGCACGTCTTTATTCCCAAACTGTTCACCAGATCAATTTCTTAGAATTTGTATACATTAGAATTCAGTTTCATCTTTTCGTCTGATGACTTGATACTGGTCGCATAGGTTGTTTTGTTACACTGGCTTTTTTCTGATTGTATAAGCTTCTACAGGGCTGCTTTAAATTATCCAAAAAAACGAACAAAATCTGAAAATTAAAATATATTTTTCTGATATTGAGTTGGTTTTAGACAAAAAATGGTGGTGGCAAATCTTGCTTAAGACTTCAGCAGTATAAATATGATAGTCTGAATTTTTTAACCAATAAAAAATTACGCAAAAACTGTTCGTTCATTTGCTGACAAAACTATACAAAAGCGAGCCTTCTAAGTAACTAACTTTTTTTTCCTTTTTCATTATGATTTTTTTTCTAATATTCACTCTAATTTCTTTGAATAGAGAGTAGACCTTAAGTAGGAACGCAATGCGCCTTTCCTCTATCGTTTCCAATTTCATGTACTTATTTGAATGGTTCAATATCAAATGTTTTTTAACAGTTTGAAATTGATTAAAAAATCTTCTCCTCCTTCTAAGTAGCCCAACAATGGTATAATATCCACAAAATCGCGTAAGAAAATTTTAAAATGTTTCAAAGTTAAAAGTTGATATTTTATATAGTGAAAATGATACTTTTTGGCTATCAAACTAAAACAATAAAATATTTCAGCAAAAATGAGAAAATTGATGCAGCGTAAATGTAAGCGAAAGTATAAATGCATATAATACAAACACAAGCCTGAATATGATTGGACAGAGTGACTGCATTTAAGAAAAGTATGGCCGCGTGGTCTACGGCGCTGCGTTAAGGCCGCAGTATCTTTAGGTGGCGTGGAATCGAATCCCCCATATCCTAACCTTTAAACATGAAAAAGCGAGGGGCTGTAGCCCCAGTTGACCTTTTTTAACCGTTTTTTTGGCCTTAATTAGGTTCCGCCTTGATTAAAGCTGACCGACAAAAAGAGCAATTTGTCTCAGGGACAAATACTGGCCATTTGACAGCTCGCTTTGAGTTATTCAGATGATTAGGGCTGATGTTACCGATTATAAAATCTGTTTGAAAAATGTTTAAATATTGTATTTCCAGAGTTATATTGCCGAGAAAAAGCTCATTAATACAATTGTTTGAAAATCAGTTTTTTTTCAGATTTCTGAAGATAAGCGCGCACCTTTTGGCGCCCCACAACGGACCATTAGTGGCCCTAAATTAGAGCGAGCAGGTTGTTTTCGGCAATATTTGGGTTGCCCGAAGAATCCGCGAGCAGTTCGTTATCGTCGTTATTTGAGTTGCCCGAAGCAGTCGTACAGAATCTCGAGTGTAGCTGTTGGGACTCGAGTGTTGCTGATGGGGCTCGAGTGTTGCTGTTGGGACACCAGTGTAGCTGGGACTCGAGTGTAGCTGTTGGGACTCGAATGTAGCTGTTGGGACTCGAGTGTTGCCGTTGGGACTCGAGTGTTGCTGTTGAGACTCGACTGTAGCTGTTGGGAGTCGTGAGTGCAGTTGTCCAGACTCGTGAGAGAGAAATTTCCGGTGACGCCAATCTCCAAAAAAAATCGTCAAAAGCTGTAAGACTAGTCTAGTTTTTATAAACCCTTCATTGCAACAAAGTTAATTACAAAGTGTTAAGGTGTTATAAAGTTGCCAGATCCAAAGCAAGCTCCAAGTGGTAATTTTTTCCCGACACCATAAATTTTTGAGATAATTATGAACGGATTGAAACTCCAGAATATGGGAACATAGACAAGATTCTTAGATCAATTTTTTGAATAAATATTTGACACGAACCCCCGAACCGTGATTTCTGTAATTTTAAGTAGTCAGGTACGTTGATATTAAGTAGGTTAAGTTGAATTTGCTCATCCTCAGGTTTCCTTCGCGTGGTTGTTGGATTACAATCGACCTACTTAATTCCCATCCCCATTGGTAATTACCACCGCAAACAAGGGCTCTTAGCGTATGGTGTTCAAACTTGGGACCAGTTCTCTAGATCACTCGCTCCGTAAACTATCCGCACAGTCTAAAAAAAGCGTGTGAAAGAGACTTCTTTCAATAAGCCCGGTTCAAGCTTTAGTTTTAACGCCAGGGATTTGCACAAAACTTTCCAATGCTATCTGCATCAATTTTTGTCGAACCGCAAAGATCTAGTTATTTGGGGCGACGCCATAAATAACTCCATTAGTAGGCACCGCATTAACAACAACCGTAGTTTGAGTACTGACCAACATAGGAGCCTTCGTCTGAGATACAAGTAGAACATAACCGCTATTGTATACTGTCGCCGCAATGGTACTGAGGACATAGAAAAAGGGTTGAAAAAGACAGGTATTTTCGTTCTTAACAGAGTTTAGGACTTCATCTCAAAGCGAAAGGCCAAAGACCAAATACTTATCGATAAGTATAAAGTGCTACATCAGCCTCCTTCTTTTGAGTTGAAGACCTTGTTGTTACTTAGACGATACAGCGTAAACTGAATATACTGAATATACTTGAGTATACTGAAAGCTAAGAAGAAGCGGAACCGTTTATCGCCTAAAAAAATCGTAGATTGATTCACAATAGACTTGAAGCGTTGAAACTTCAAGTTACTCCCCTTGTAATTTTTTGACGTACTAAAATTTTTGATGGACTTACTTGAATGATAATAAAGTATTTTCCGAGAGTCGTTTTTTCTGAATTTATTAAGCATGGATGTTAAGTTTCAGAAGAAATTAAAGAAGTTGTTTGAGAAACGTAGCAATCTCAAGAACGAACTTTATAAATATCATGAAATTATTTTGGAATATATATAGAGAGTCGGAGTCGTTGCTCAAAAATTGATACAAATATTGAAAAACTTAGGAACTATATAGAACAAGCGGTCGAGGTAAATAATGAGTTGATTGATATGGCTGCATATAGCGCCAACCCCGACGAACTGATAACAACACAGGATATCTTGCTTCATAAGTTGACGCAAAGTAACGATGGAGTTTTGCAGGAAGCTATCACAAATAAAACAAGTCATGAGACAATAAGAGAACAGGACAACATAGATAGCAGCTCAAAATCTTCTCATTATTCCAAAAAGAGTGAAAAACCACAGACAGTCCCATAAAACAGATACCCGCTCTAAAATGCCACATCGAAGTAGGCGATAGCAGCAATCGGTTTCCTATAAATCAAGTCGTTAAACCGCTGCTAGGTCGAAAACTCGTTCTGATAAAAATCGAGATTTAAAGCTTTTAAAGAAAAACAAGAGGAGCTTGAGAGACAGGCAAAAGTGTCATGAAGACTGAAAGAGCAGAAAAACAAGATGAAGCAAAATTTTTTAGAACAACAAAGTAGTTTAGAGTTGGAGCTGGAGAACACAGGAAAAAACTGGCAGAAACTGAGTTGAAAGGGCTCGAGTTGAAAGATGAGTTGTCGGAAATCAGCGAGAATGCCGAGGAAAGTGGTTTAACTCGAATCTCTCCACAACTATCAATAGACGAAAAGGATCGTACACGTCACTGGGTCGAATCTGTCGACCACAATCAGCCTGATGCTGTTGTAGTTCCCAATCAAGAGCAGCACGTTCGTTCAACTGCTCCTGAACAAACTTATCCTGTATTAGCAAGTTCCATGATCTCATCAAGTTTTGCTGGAACGAATAATGGCCACGCAATTTCTAATGATCCGGGATTGTATTTCAGTAACCGCATTCAAAGACAACGGCATAATTTTGTCGAGTTTGGTTCAATCGCAGCTTTTACTGCTTTCCGTTAACAACGGGAAGCTTACAGCAAGTCATTCAACCGGTTTATAATACTTTGCCTCACCAAACTTTTTTGTCTACTCATCCAGTTCTAGGTAATCCAAATCCAAAGGCTCAGTGGTCCCGGTAACTTCTGAAAACGTTCCTACTGGTGTAGCACCATTTGTTCCTGCATCAACAGCAGTTAACCAGGTTTCTTTAGGTCAACAAACTACAGGATCAGTAGTAACTGGCTAACAAGCACCTGTAATTCCCTCACAACAACATATAAGTGTTTCCATTAGTAGTTATAACTTTTCAAGTGAGCACTATAATCCGTATAAAAATTTGTGGAAACCAGCTGTTACTGCCCCCTTAATGTCAACTCAATAACACTATGTTCCGTCCACAACTATTTTTTCCGCAGTAACTCCGATTGTTCCTCCGAACAATTTTGTTCCTTATACAAGTGGAGGAATTGTGTTCTTTGCGCAGCCTGAAAAGTTTTCGCAGACTAATCAGCAATCGTTCCTGATTATCGCGGTACTTCTTAGCGTTACCCAGCGCCAACTCCTGGTAATTCAAATGGTGCAGAGGTCGAGCGTCCACTTTCGGCAAGAGAGTTGGTCGATATACTCATGCACAGCCGGAAAGATCACCTTCCTGAGTGGAAGCTGACACAGTTCGACGGCAACCCACTTAATTGGAATGAGTGGTTTGGGCAATTCATATCGTTGGTCGACTCAGCCATACTCAGAAACGATAAAAAGCTTACCTATCCGAAAACACTCGTAGTGGGTAACGCAATTTCCGCAATCGCTGAGTATAGCTATAGCGGAGTACTAAATAAGGACGCATTAGCAAAGCTTCAAAGAAATTTCGGACAGCTGCATGCCGTAGTAGGGGCTCATCTGGATCAATTGAGTAGTTTTCCGCCTCTGAAAATGCATAACTCGGAAAAAGTAAATAACTTTTCCTCTACAATTTCTGGACTGGTTGCCGTATTTAAGACACTATCTTTTAACGACGTGCTCTAACATGGAGCTGAAAAAAAATTCATCTGAAGGATAAAAAAAGTTCCACCGTCTTCAGGTAACGCAAACAATAATTATGTATCGACAAACGCTGCTGTCGGCGATATTCATAGCCACGAGTCAACCTATAGCCTCCTGCCAGTTGCATCACTCGCTGTCTCTTCGGATGCGACGAATACTAATGCCCTAGTTCTTTGCGATAGTGCTTCCACGCACTCATGGGTATCCGCGGATCTCATGAAACTTCTCCATTTGGTTGGCACTCCCGTTAACCTCATCATAAATGGATTCAATTCCACGAGCTTGATGAAAACTCATCAAGTAAAATTTCAAGATTCTGCCGAAACGAATAATAGTGGATTTTCGTTTTCTTTTCGAGCTTATGTTAAGGATCATATCCGCATTGGATAGGATAGCAAAAGTATTCCTGAATTACATGAAAAAAAAACTGTAGTTCGCTCCGATAAAAACTATACATTATAAGTATGAGGAAGTCGAAATAATAACTGGACAAGATTTCTACCACGCAAAAAAACCCGATGTAACAACCGCTTTTGATCCGGACAACGATGAGTCCAATTCCTCTGTTAACGATGTTTACAAAAGTCCAGACCAGTTAGTGGGTTTGATCGTCCACTGGACAAAGCAATCACTCAGCGTATCGTGTTGACTTTTGTTTCCTCTGTTTTTGATCCAATTGGATAAGTAGCTCCGTAGACAGTGAAGGCTCGCCTTCAATTAAGAGGTATCTGTCGAATCAGTGGTCAAAAACGGGACTATGATCTCCCAGAGAAAAATAAAAAGCAGTTCCTTGAGTGGCACTCAGGTCTTCCTTTGTTAGGTTCTCTGAGAATACCTTCTAGCTATTTCACAGAACCTTTCGACCGAATAGAACTTCACTTGTTCGGTGATAGTTCGCAGGATGTTTTCTGCGCCGTCTCTTTCCTTCGTGGGCGACTTACTAGTTCGCATCAGACCGAAATAACCTTTGTGTTTGGCTACGCCCGCGTTGCACCTATGAAAACGCTATCTATTCCAAAGTTAGAGCTTCAAGCGGCTCTTCTTGCAACCAGTTGATAAGAAAAAATGTTGAAAGGTCTTACTTTCAAAGTTACCGACATTTTCATGTGAACAGATAGTACCACTGTTCAGTGGCTTATTTCCCGTAATAAATTACCCGTTTTTGTTGGTAATCACACTGGTGATATTCTGGAGTCTACCACCTTTGATCAGTGGCATCACATACTTAGCGGTGATAATCCAGCTGATACCGGTACACGAGGGATTTCTTCGGAAGCCCTCAAGGAAAGCAGCTGGGTTAATGGCCCCAGTATACTGAGGACGACCGATTGGCCGTTTAAGCCCAATTTACGGGTTATCGATAAGATAAGACACAAAGAACCTTTATGTGATATCTACATTTGTCTGGAAAACTCGTCAAGTTTCGTCGTCGATGTTTTGGCAGACAAAAATCTTCCATAAAGTAAATGGAAGAGATTCAATTCAAATGTAAAATACAAATGGGTCGTAGCATTTTTGTTGAGATGGTTGCCATCCCATAGACATTTCCTGTCGAGTACATTAAAAATTACCGACCCGTGTGATTTGGACATTGTTGAACAGAAACTCATTTACCTGCCCCAGGGTGAGACATTCCCCTAGCGAGCTAAAACTACTAAGCTCCGGTAAGTTATCAGAAGCAACAGTCGGATTCGCAAGTATTTGCCGTTTATTAGACCAGCTGGCATCCTTCGCTCGACTGGGCGCATCAGCCGTTTGGTTAATACCGATTTTGATAGCAAGCATCCAATTGTACTTGATGGACGTCACGAGGTTGTTCGGTTATGGGTTAAATACTTGCACGTTAAGAACTTCCATCAAGGCTTGGATTTTATGCGTGCGTTGGTTAGTTTGAAATATGTTGTGTTAAATTTGCGCAGGTTGCTGCGAAACATTTAAATTAATTGCATTAGGTACCGAAAACGCAAACCCCAAATTGTAACACCGATAATGTCTGATCTGCCTATTGAAAGGTTGGGTTACAAGCAATCTCCTTTCTCTAACACAGTGTCGACTACTTTGGGCCGTTCCTAGTTCCGATCCGGAGAAGTACAGAAAAGAGATGGGTTTTCTGTTCACCTGCCTCACCACTAGAGCGGTACACATTAACGTCGTCCCCTCTCTCGACACAAACTCTAGTACTCCGACGACCATCATGTCCGACAACGGCACGAACTTTGTTGGCGCTTAGAAAGAGCTCTTAGCTTGCGTTGAGAGTTGGAACAAGCTCGCTCCCACGGTTTTTGTCCAGAAAGAGATCTAGTGGAAATTCAGTCCACCCAGTGCACAGCACCAGTGCGGCTCCTAGGAGCGATTAGTTAGGAGTGTCAAGCGTGTATTGTATGACATCCTAGGCAACAGAAGAGTAACTGAAGAGGTTCTAGGAACCACACTGTGCCTTGTTGAGCAGTCACTTAACGCTAGAGCGATAACAGCCGTTAGTTCCAATCCGCTAGATTTAGAGCCGTAGTTCCAATCCGCCGAATCGAAGAAAACTTAAACCATCAGAAGAGGTTCGCTAGTGCGCAATCATACGCTAACGCAATATGGACACTTTGGATGCGGGAATATATTCCTTCATTCAATAAGAGGGCAAATTGGCACAACCAATCAGACTTTAAGTTGAAAGGCGGCGACGTAGTTTGGGTGATAGAGCCTGACAGTCTGACAGTCCACGTGGACATTACCCACACGCCCGTATCGTTAGACTGCACTATGGCCTACATCAAGAGGTCCGCCGACATAAAGACCGTTACGAGACGAGCGAACTGACCCGCCCGACCGTAAAGCTCGCTCCTGTTCTTCCTTGTGTGTGGACGGATGATGTTGCAGCCTCAAATGTAAGCGAGAGTATAAATGCAAATAAACCAAACACAAGCTTGAATCTTGAATATGGTTGGACCAAAAAGTAGCTGCATATAAGAACAGATGGCCGCGTGGTCTAAAGCCCTGCGTTAAGACCGCAGTATCTTCAGGTGGCGTGGGTTTGAATCCCTCCATACCCTAACCTTTAAACATGTAAAACCGAGGGGCTATAGCCCCACCTGACCTTTTTAAACCGTTTTTTCGGTCTAATTCGGTTCAACCTTGATTAAAGCTGACCGTCAAAAAGACCAATTAGTCTCAAGTACAAGTACTGGCCATTTGGCAGCTTGCTTTGAGTTATTCGGATGATTGAGGCCGATGTTACTGATAATAAAGTTTGTTTGAAAAATGTTAAATTGTGGATTTCCAGAGTTATTTTGCCAAGAAAATGCTCATTAATTCAATTGTTTGAAATTCTATATTTTTACGATTTCTCAAGATTAGCGCGCACAAAGATTATACCCTCTTTTAGTTTGCTGAGCTACAAAGGAACTCAATTTTGCATAGTTCTGTCAGAAATTGCACAAAGAGTTTTTGCGTAGTTTTCGATTGACTACAAAGAAGCAACTATGATCGTTTTCTGGGGTAAAATTGTGGGCTTGAAATTCGCAAATTAAATTGTATCGTAGTAACTTTGGACATTTAAACCACGGCTTGAAAGTGCTCGTCAACCACCTGAAAGTGAGAACTGTGTGTTAAAAAAATCGTCATGAAAAAAGAGGGGCTGGTTGCTGTGCAGGTAGCACAAATTCTCTTACCATAATAACTCAAAACAACTAAGAAAAAGGAATTTCGTTTTGTAATCAGACAAAAGGTGGTCCTATAAAAAGTAATTGAAATGAAAAAAAAAAGAGTTGCGGAAAAATTGAGAAGTTTATAATTGTCTGATTTGCTGACACATATTTTTGTCACGTAAACTGAAATTAGACGTTCACCAATCTACAAAAATCGGGCGATGAAAAAATGGGTCCACGAGGATACATGTTGCAACATTTCAAAATTTGATTGTGGACTCCCGTGACAAAAAGGAAAATTGACTCCGGAATCTAGTGACAAATTTTGGAATCCAGTGAGAAAAGAACAAATTGTTTGCGGAGTCCAGTGACAAACAGTAGAACTCAGTGAAACTTTGCTTCAATTCACTTCAACTGCAAAAATGCATTTGTCTGCAGAATTCAAAACAAAGCATTTCTTAGCTTTTGTATCCAAAATCGGCATTGTCAATGAATTCCAAAACTTTGCTAGCTGGTTAAATTTTAATTTTAGCAACTAGCGTTTAAACATTTGTCCTTCGATTACATCAGAATTCGACTTAAGCTTATCGAAATTTTCCGAATTCCAACGCAAATTATGCAGATTCCAGAAACAATATATGAGGAATCCAAACCACTACCGACGTACCCGAGCTTAGCATCGTAATGCTCTCCTATGAGAAATGGGTCCTTCATGAACAAAAATTAAAGTAATAAAAAACTGCATGTCAAAATTTAAGTTGAACAGGATTTTTATTTATCAAGAAAACTGCCGGAAAATTTTTTGTTAAAATATCTAAAGAAAGTTAAAACAAAAGTTAAAACCTATTTTTGTTAACCTATTTAGTAAAAGTTAAAATAAAAGTTAATAAAAGTTGAAAGTTAAAGTATTGATTTAAAATTATCGGAAAAAAACAAGAAATCTGACTTCAAATTTTCCTAAAAACATATTGAAAATGATAAAAATTTCTGGTGGCATATTGTAACACAATTAATTTCTCATTTGTTAAAAAGATCTATTGGTTTGAACCTTTTATATATAAAAACTATTTCAGATGAAGAAAGCAGCTCTCTTGACTTAATCGTTCTGTACAATTCGAACTTAAATAGTCTGCTGTTTTTTCCATATTAATTGTTAGTTTTTAAAACCAGAATATCCAACTTCAATATATAAAACAAAAGTAATCATTTAAATTCTGAAATTACTTTCTCCTTGTTAAAAAGATCTATTGGTTTGAACCTTTTACATATAAAAACTGTTTCAGATGAAGAAAGCAGCTCTTTTGACTTAATCGTTCTGTACAATTCGAATTTAAATAGTCTGCTGTTTTTTCCATATTAATTGTTAGTTTTTAAAACCAGAATATCCAACTTCAGTATATAAAACAAAAGTAATCATTTAAATTCTGAAAAAAAGTCCCTCGTAAAATTCGAGGTTTTCGCTGAAACAACCATTGCCATCATCTTAACGCAGCAAATTTTGACACTTTAATCTAATTGTAGTTGCTATAATGATGAGCAATTGACCAAGCCCCCCCCCCCCCGTCGCCCCTGTAATGACCAATTGAGCTATCTCCCCAACCCCCAAGCAAAAACGATTAAACGATAGAAAAAGCCGTCAGCAAACGCAAGTAGATGAATGATATGTTTATAGCACGCAGTCAATTGACCGACTGGAGTATATTTTATGTGAGTAAAAAAATTGGAAAAAAATCAAAATTTATGAAAAAAAAAGTTTTTTTTTTGCAAATTTTTGTTTAGGCGACCATAGCCTCCTCGAGGAAAGCGAGTTACCACGGTTGGTGCTCTAGCCTTGAATCTGAATAGCAAAAACGGCTCTCCGCAGCACCTTAATATTGTACGCAAAAGATTTTGTCTTTTTAGGACAGAAAAAAGTCGCATTATATGACTCAGTTTTATTGATCCTTTGTTCACTCTGAATGAAATTTTTGAGCTTTGATTTGTAAATTTTGGCTTTCCACAGTCGTTGGAATATCTGTTTTATGATTTTATATCATTCAAAATATTTTCAAGTGGTTATAAACTTGTCTCAATTACCTATTGAGCTATCTCTCCCCCCACCCCCTACGCAAAAATTGGGGGAAAATTGCGCAATTGATCCAAAGCCACCGAGTGGACTCATACTTCATATTTTCGATGACCGCTTCCATGAATAAATTGTTCAAGTTTCACACTAGCTGCTTTTCACTGATGGTAGGGTAGAGATCTCCGAAACAAACATTCCATCATTGAAATTATACTTACAGTATTTTTGTTCCAACTTTCGTAACGAAAGTAACAGAATATTTGTGCTCTGGGTGATTTTTATTTTTCTTCAGACAAATTTCGACTTTTTAACTAGTCATTTTTGACGAGAATTTTTTATATCATTCAAAATGTATTGTTGACCTGAGCTAAATTTTGAAAAGATGTTTCACCGGTGATCATTTTTTGTAAAGTTATGCGGTTTAAAAAATTTGGGACAATTAGAGCGCGATATATTTCACGCTATTAAAGCGTAAGCGGAAATTTAATCCTTCTCAGAAATCGTCCCAAATTGGTTGAAGGAAGCTTATTTGCCATAATTGATTTGTTACTAGGAGCAAAATCTATCACTTTGTACTTTAAATGGCGCGTGTGGGGATGATTTTCACAAAAAAAATCTCAAACTTAAGAACAAAAATTTTATTTAATTTTTTTTTTAATTTTTTTAAATGTTATTACTGTGCTCCATAGACCTTGAAAGGCAGTCGGAACATTCAGGACTTCGCCTTGATACGAGCATTTTGGTTATAGTTTCATTTTTAAGGTTGTTCAAAAGTAGTTCTATATAATAATAAATAATTTGATAGAGTTTCTAGGATTAGATATTCTTAGCGGGCCTGGCTTGCATAAGTGAATACCCGCGTTTCACTCTTTGTCCATGCAATTTAACACATCGCTTTCTTTTGTTATAGTGATTTCTTCTTTCATTAGTATTTGGAGCTAGAGACGAAAATTCTACTTGTAGAGTTAAGATTGCTTACGCAGCCGAGATGAGATTTAACGGAGCAGTACAACAGTGCCGAAGTACAACAGTGCCAAGAAAAAATTATTTCAAGTGCTGAAAATGAAAACTTTGTTCAACAGAGCCAAAAATATGGAGGCGGAGCTATAAGCAGAATGGTCCAAGTGCAGAATGGGTCCAAGAGCAGAAAAACAGAACAATATTGACTTATATTGGTTTATACGGGCTAATTAATAAATTAATTATAAGAATCGTCAAAAAAATCAAGATAACCAATAAATTATGCATGAATTGACTAATTTCTTAAGGTTTTTAAATAATTTTAAAAAAAATTCTTGATTAAATTGCTCAAAATATGCATAAAATGTGCGTTACTTTGCTATTATTGTTAATTCTGATAACTAATTTACCGATCAGTTATACAAGTTGATATTTATCTATTATTCTGCTCCTGGGCCAATTCTGCTTTTAGACCATTCTGCTTATTGACTGGCCACCCGAAAATGTGATTAAATTTCAACATATTAAGTGCGGCAATCAAAATTGAACGGCGAAAGTTTACAATCTTAAGTGACACTTGAACATTTTGAGAGAAAATTTGCAATTTAGACGTTTTCCCGCCAAAATAATTGTTTAATTTGCAGTTGCAGACAGTTTGGCGCGGAAATTGGAGTGATTTTCTTTTATGATTAACGTCAGTAATTTCCCGCTCTTTAGAAAATGCGTTTAAATTATTCGGGTCTAGGAAATTAGACGATAAGCAAATTAGACGGATGCTACAAAAATGAAATTAGACGACATTTTTTTTCAGATCTGGCATTTTAGATAGAAAAGGAAAGGGCCAATAAAATTTTTTCTTAATAGTCAAGTTTCACAAATATGAAGACAACCTGTAATGACATTACCTAGCAAAACAGTTGCTTTAACTGAACATAAAATGTTAATCCGAATATTACACGAGAGTTTTGAATTGAATAAATTATGCATGATTGACTTGTAAAACTTTTTGCCACCGAAATTTAACTGTTGTCTGCAAGCAATTTTATTTTTCTCGCCCAATTTTTCTGCAAACAATTTTAATCTCTCTCTCACTTTCGTCTATTTTCTCACAGTTGCAGTTTTGCAAAATCGTCTACTTTCCTTTTTCGGCACTGTTGTACTTCGGCGTTGTTGAACGCTCCTGATTTAATAGCTGAAACGTTGGTCTTTCACTGAAACCCCTTTTCCCCACTCGATATCTTAGCGGTAGCCTGTTTTCATTCCGTTGTTTTAGCATTTTTTTTCGGATCTGAATTGGATTTTATTCACTTGAACGAAGCCTTAATATTAAGAAACATCTACAGTTAAATTGAATACTGTAAACTTCTTAGTTTCAAAATAATTATTGTGAAACTCCTGAAGAGAATCACTCCTATATGGTCTCTTGCTAGTTTAGTCCTAGTTGCTTAGGTCTTTTGATATACATGCTAGTTGAAACCGCATTTCAACCGTGCCATTGTTAGTCTGTCAAAATATGGAGTGCGGTCAAAAAAAATACAGTTCATAAACCAATCAGAATCGAGAAAAGAAATGTACTAGATAAAAAATTATTGATCTACTTAATAATTAACCCCCCCCCCCCCTTCGGTATCTACTTAAGAATTGCCACCCCTATTAATAAAAGCAGTAAATTAGCACAGAGCTTTCTATTGCGAATTAGAATTTGACTGCATTCTGATTGGTCGAAAATTCGTTATTTTAATCTACTTAACAATTCCCCCCCCCCCCTTTATTAAAAGGGGGGGGGGGGGGCAATTGTTAAGTAGATCTAAAATTATTTATAATTTTTGCGTATGTTTGTTTTCTTATCTCGATTCTGACTGGTTAAAGAGCTGTCTACGTTATAATCCGTCTTTTTTGCTACTTAAACTCCAAATATCAAAGTAGCTCACACAAAAAAGACAAACTGATACAGAAAAGAGTCGTCAGATAACATCTTGCTATCAGTATTTAAAATTTGCAACCATTTCTGAGAAAAACTAGGTAAGAGGATAGATATTTAGATATTGTATCGCGATATATTAGATATGCGTTTATCGATTTCCCACCCCTACGCAGCAGCATTTGAATCACAGCAGCAGATCAAATTGGTTCCTTATTGCCACGCCAGCCAACAATTACTTTCCAATAGCTGCCCTGTCGCAAAATCTATTAATTGCAATGTTCTCTGTTACAAATCAAAATATTGCGCCGGCAAAATTGACAATTGATTGTACTTGATTAGGGTGCAAGCCCCGACTAGAACTCACGCTCGCAAAAAAATTGAAGAGATAACACGAAGGCAAAGTTTCAGCTTCGCAAACACGAGCGAGAAAACTGCAAATATGCGGATGCATAAAAGTTTTAAAATGCACAAAATCTCAAACTTTGCATGTGAAACCTTGAAATGTAAGAAGCTAAGAGCCACCACACTAACTTTCAATGTAATAAATAAGACTATATTAAACCAAACGTACTTCAAATACTTCGAGAAATATATCGAGTTGGAAAGTTGCTGAAACCATGAGGGAAATTCTAGACAATTGAGTGAGAAATTCTAGACGCAAAAAAAACATCATCCAGTAGCAAAAGAAACAAGACTGCTCGTATCAGGGTTAAGACCTGAATGTTCCGACTGCCTTTAAAGGTCTATGGAGAAGTAATAACATGAAAAAATTAAATGTAATAATAAAAATGAAATTTTTTTGATCAAATTTGAGATTTTTTGTGAAATTCATCCCCCCACACGCCATGTAAAGTTTAAAGTGATAGATTTCGCTCCTAGTAACAAATCAATTATGACAAATAAGCTTCCTTCAAACAATTTGGAACGATTTCTAAGGCGGATTAAATACCCGCTTACGCGTTAATAGTGCGAAATATATCGCCCGTTAATGTCCCAAATTAGCCAAAATAGCAAATTTTAAACCCGCTGTTTCAAACAAAAAATGATTACAGGTGAAATATCTTTTCAAATTCAAGCTCAGGACAACAATACCTTTCGAATGATATTTTAAAAATTCCGTCAAAAATGGCTAGTTAAAAAGTCGAAATTTGTCTGAAGAAAAAAAAGCCCACCCGAGCACAAATATTCCGTTACGAAAGTCGGAACAATAAAAGGATAGCCGGTTTCTGTGAAAGTAGCACAGAATGTTCCGACCATAGTTTTTAAAAAACTACTGAAAATATATATTTTTTTCAAATTAGTGTAGTTCTGCGTGGTGTGATAAAAGGATATGACGTAAAGTTATAAGTTAGGCATATTCGACAGTGATAGTCACATAGGCAAACAGGACAACAGAATTTGAAGAAAAATGAATAGAAAAACTAAAAAATCATCAAAAAGTATTACCAAAATTTCAAACTTTTTAATTTTTGATTCCCAAATGACATTTAAAATCTTGAGTTAAATTTAAATTAAGCATCAACACGCTATTGTAAAGGGCTTGAATTAAGAAAAAAAAGCGTTCTCGCCCGCTTTACTTGCTCGAATTTAGAAAAAAAACCAAAAATTTCAAACCGGTTTTTCTCTACTCTGGAGCTCAAAAAGTGCATCATACCTAATCAACTTTTTCCTGTTTCATTACTCCTAATCACAATTAAAAGAGCTTTAATATGTTATATTACTCAACTCTCTCCGGCGATTATTTTTGGTACCTGATTTTGCATGGAAAACCAAAAAAAAAATTAACACACCCGAATTCCTCCACAATTTTCAAAGAGGCGGAACAACAATTCAGTCTGATTTCATCTGCGCAGTTTGCCTACAAAATTAAAATTTGCAATGGCTTCAGCGCATATAACCTACGATTTTTTTTTTCAACGATATTAAATAAGTCAACGTTTCAGATTCTACAGCGCACCCCGTCGAAGTTGCTTGCTGGTAGATTCATTCTAGAATTTGAACAAACGACAGGTGCAAGTGTCTAGTTGTCATTGAATTTCAAATTTCTTCGTATAAATTATTATTGAATGAGCCAAAATGATCAACTGGAGTTTGCTGTCAAATCTCGAAAAAATAAAATGCCGAAAATAACTTATGAAAGATTGGGATCACTTTTTCTTTGACGCTATTTGCTTGACGGATTTAAACATCAATTAAAATAAAGTAGTGTTAAACATAAGTATTAGTAGTTATTTTAACTGAAACCGTAACTATGCAAAGAAGGGCTTGGGTATCTTGTTTTACCCATTTTGAGAAAATTTTACCCTATTTTGAAGCTGATTATTCTTCTTCTTTTAAATTTTCGTGCTACTGTTGTCAAAACATACTGTGCAACTTGATCAGTTATAGGTTACCCTTGATAATTGACCAGCTAATTGACAGAGCAACTAGTTAGTTGAGCGTCTCTATAAATTACCAAAGTACCAAAACTAATTCCATTATCATTTATCCACCAACGATCTTTCTGCTCGAAAAAATTGTGCATCTGAAAATTCTGAGTAGTGGACTGCTCGAGAGAAAAACAAATGAAGGGATGAATAATCAACTCAATACAAGCAAACAACGCATGGTTACTTAAGCAAAGTCATTCATTACACCACAATCGCAGTCAAATTGGAGTCCCAAGTAGTATGTTCTGTCGGATATTGTTTCATGTCATTGTCAGCATTTGGTGTTAATCTGCTGGTCCCAACGACATAGGTTGCTTGTAGAAGTTGACTCTCGCTTGCTCCAGTTTAAAAACCAAAAATAAATCAGAGATTTTTTAAGTTGTTATTTGTCAAGAAAACTAAATACATTGTTAAATCCAATTGCCATTTTGCAGTAGTGCTCCCTCATCTTTGCTGTGTTCCATTCTACCGTTTCACCAACTAAGTTTCTAACAAATAAGGGACGCTTAAAGAGATCTAACAAGGCAAAACCAAACCAAGAAAATGTCCATTCGAAATTTCAGATGCTCAAACAGTCACACACACCGCACTAAAGAGTCGTTACATGACTACTGCCAGCACGTCGTGAGCTGTGCTCGTCGATGAGATCATTTCGGCTGCTTGAACTGCAATTGCTGCTCGGGACTCCCGAGTCCGTTCCCATTTGTTCAGTCGCCTCTTTCCCCTGGTGCACTTTTCCATCTCCGACCACCAGCTTTCCTTTTCCTTCTTGCAGTAGCTGTGTTATGTATAAACTGTTCTTTACTTTCTCACCATCCGTTTCGTCATGCAGTTCTCCGCTATTCTCAACCTCTAATCCGTGCTCGACTTCGCAAGTCAAATGCAATGACGATTCAGTTGTCGTTCGACGCCGGGTTATAGTTCCACGAGTTCGTCTACACCGCTTAAATTTATCCACAAACGCAACTCCAACATTATGCACAGGCTCTAGCGATCGCATCCACTTGGGCAGAAACTTGAAATCTCGAAGCTTCGTAGGGAGGATTGAGGGCCATTTCCTTTGAAGAAGTTTCAATACGGCACATACTATGGCAATTGAGGCAATTATACTGCAAAATCCAATAACGTAAATGGTTCCCAATATGGACAGAGCGAAAATGATTCCAGGAACCAATACGAACACTACAAAAACGTAGGCGAAAGCGAACCACTTGTACTTGCTGGTCGTCCTACCTAGTTGCCTCGCACAGTTAAGTGGGATTTTCCGCATCGCAGGAATCGGGTACCAAATCAGGATCCCGATAACGTTGAAGAGCAAATGACAGAAACTGATCTGAAGCGCCGCATCGAAATTCGAATCACTAGCCAGAGCTGCAAGCATACTTGTTACAGTAGTCCCAATATTTGAGCCAAGCGTCAACGGGAACGCCCGTTCCAGACTGATTATGTTCAGACCAACCAACGGCGTCAAAGTCGAAGTAAATATAGAGCTGCTTTGCACAAGAACAGTCATTATAGCTCCCACGACAATAGCAACGTATCCAGTCAGAAAATTGAGCCTCCCAGGGAACCCTGCATTTACC
Source organism: Symsagittifera roscoffensis (assembly GCF_963678635.1). Classification (NCBI taxonomy): domain Eukaryota; kingdom Metazoa; phylum Xenacoelomorpha; order Acoela; family Convolutidae; genus Symsagittifera; species Symsagittifera roscoffensis. Next base: position 21,746,554 of record NC_087062.1, on the reverse strand, counting down.
GTCTTGTTTATGACCTTCGATATGTGACCTTGAAACACCGACTTCAAAACTTTGACCATCAGAATCAGACAAATGAACATTACAACAAGAGATAGTGTCAGTAAAACTGAGCCAGCAGCTTTGTCAGACAGATCGAATTGACTGAACAAACTGTCGCACCTCTCTCTTTCCATGTCTTCGACCACCATTCCATCATCGCAAAATCTCTTCAGTACCTGCTCGCCCTCTCCAACTTCATGACCTTTAGAGATCTCTTTTATATACGTCTTGTTCACCATCACTACCAAGTCAGTTAAAGGATCTGTGAACCTCGAGAGCAATTCAACGTCCGCGTTTTCATTTGGTTTCATCGGCAAGGAACTCACAATCAGCGAAGACAATTTAGTCAGACTGTGAGTGACCCATTCAATCGGAAGCAGAAGCGACATAGTTAAAATATTAAACATGTCATGGACAGTGGCAGCCGCGAACGCTCGCTTGTACATCTCGCGATCTTGGATCTGGCTGAGAGCTACGATTGTATTTGTCACAGAGGTGCCAATGTTCGCGCCCATGATGATTGGCACCGCTGTCTCTACGTTCATCAGTCGACCAGCGACCATTGCGACGACAAGAGAACTACTCGTTGACGAAGACTGGAGCAGCACTGTGACCAGCACGCCGATCATGAGCCCGGCCACCGGATTCGATATGATCTTGTTCTGACTAAAGACACGACCGGCCTCCTTGCCGCCGAGCAATTTGAACGAACTTCCCATAAGGTCGAGAGAACACACGAAAAAGTAAAGTAAAGTCAACACCGCGAGCACACGTAAGACAAGAGACCATACCGGTAATTCCACCTCATCCTCCTTCGCAACTTCCAAGCCATCGCACCCACTGCTCAGAACCTCAATAGGTTCATCATCTTCTTCCCTGCAAACCGGAGAATGCGGGTCAACAAACTCCAGTCGAGGGCCTTTCGTCTTCTTCTTCGAGCCCCCGTAGCCCAACTCCTCGTCTGGTAGTAATTTCACAATTGGTTGCTTTGACATTGTAACCCCAAAAATATTGCAGCCGCTATTAAGCCGAAGCTCGGCAAAATTCGATAAATGAACGAAACAGTAAATACGGAAAAATAACGTAATTCCAAGAAGTTAAGTGCTCAAAAAAGAAAAGTAAATTGAAGAAATAAATGCTCAAAAAGCAGAATAGTAAAAGGATTTGAAAAGTAAAATGTATGTCTTTGTAGCCGTAACCGTAATTAGTTTGAAATGAAAAGAGAAGATAAGCCAAGCCCTTCGTATAAAGTTAGGATAAAAACAACAGAATTATAGTCGCCTTTAAAAGCAAAAAGTTGGTTCGTCTAAAATCAAAACTAGATTAGTCCTCTTCTGCGTAATTGCACGGTCAGTTGCTTTAATTTTTGTGCGAATTTGATAAATTTTGAGCGGAAACCAAAGGGAGCTATCGGAATCTAGAGTAACACGTGATTGCTGTCCCTATATGTTGTTGTGCTCTCTAGAGGTCTAGTTTCGTGCTTTTCTAGAAGTTTCGCAGCTATAATTGTTGGAGCCATGTTTGAATGATTTTGAGGTTATGACGAACAGTAGTTCATGTATAACGCTACTGTACAACGATACAGATACTTTTATATTGATTAATAAACCAAAAGTATTTTAATGATGAAGAACACAAAATTAAAACAGCATCTGGCAGTTGTTTGAACTGAAGTCGAGTAAACGCGCAAGAGACTTTTCTGTCCACTAGCACGAGTAGTTTTCTCTGACTCTAAACAGATCTGAGACTACGGCCGATTACACGCTCACTAACACTTAGTGAACACCGATTGTCCCTTGTCTTTGGCTGGTCATAACTCCTCTAAAACGATACCAGGTTCATAAGCAACCCCCTCTAGTTACATGGTTGGTACAATTTGATCTCAAAAATACAAAATCTCGCCAAAAAACTCATGTGTCGACTTGACTACAAGAAAACAGCGATTATTCGAGAGAAAGCTAATAAAAACGGTATCGGTATATTCAACAATAATCCAGAAAACTTAGGTTGCATTGCAAGTTAGCCCCTGCACAGAGCAGTAGAACGGAAAACTTCAATTTGAGTTTTAAGTTCTACGAAGACAAGTTCGACAGGCAAAATTTCCACCACAGGAAAGCTATACCATTCTTTTGGGATCCCTCTGGGTTAATAAGAACATAAAAAGGGCACTAAAACTGAAAATTACTGATAATTAAATCGATTGATAAATTAGTGATAATTAAATTAAAACTAACTTTCATTATCGCGAACAAAGGGTTACAAAATTTCAAAAGAACTCCAACCTAAATTCAGTCGAAAAAGCGTGCTGATTTGGAATCAAAATGTTGTCGATCAAAATTATACACGCTTTGATGACTTTCTTTGAAACATATTTTAAAATCTTGTTTGTTTTAACAGAAAAATACATCGGCAAACTCTCGTTTTTGCTCTGGTTTTCTCGCGGTCATAATTCAAAAAATCTGATGGTGCTTATTTTCCAGTTGTCTATAAGTTTCAAGGAACAAATTTTTCAAATTGAAGATTTGAAATTGAAATTATAGCCAACAGACAGTTCCAAAAGAGTCCATGAACGCAAATTAGCAAGAAAAAGAATACAGACTTGTTTTTTGAAAAATTCTCAACTTTCGAATTTTGAAGAAAAAAGTAGGCCTTAAAGCTCTTTAAATTTCTTTAACTTATGATTGACAATTTGTTGATAAAGTTAACCCAATTGAAGAAAAATGGATCAATAGGTAATTGATTATCTTTCGTACTCGATAACATTTTTTGGGTTCGACGAGATCCTTTTACTCTAAACACAAGTACTCTCCGGTCGTCGGATTCAAAGCAAACCTAACTCATCAGAGAAAGATACTTTGGCCCAATCTTGTCTTCTCCATTTCAAAACACTTCTTGCCCATTCTAATCTTGCTCTTTTATGGCGCTGTACCTATGCCATTCCACGATACGGTCGACGACCACGTTTACCGTAGCTTCTAAGAACTCGTCTTAATGTTGCGTAGGATAAACTTTACTCCCCGCCGTGACATCCAAAAAATTTTGATACCTGATTGCCAGACAAATTTGCTATAAGCATTCCAATGGCTTTTCTTTCAGCAAAATTCAATCACGTTTCTGACATTCGTTTCACAGTTTTCATTAAAAAAATTTCAGGTTTTTCAAGCTGTTGAAATTATAAAAAAATATATGTCAAGCTGAATATTTCTGGTGGTGCTGATTCTTACTGGGTTTTATGTCGCCCAGTATATGTTCAGAGTGAATTTTTTATCAAAAAATCAAAAAAGCACAACAAAAGGTTTATTCACTGGCAACGTAACCAGTAGATAATCTGGACCTCCGATTTTTTCGAGGCCCAGACTTTAACACGACTTCTTCGCACACAGAGGCGAAGCTGCACTTAACAGACACACGCAACAAAAACTGTCGAGGTTGAGTTTAACCGTCATCCAGTACTGCTAGCATAAAACTAACTATATCCACACTATGGCTTTTGGAAAAAACAGATATACCAACTTTTCGGGAAAATATTTCCTTCATCCATCACGCAATATCACAATCACTTTGCCTCTACTCCATTTTGAATGATTTTTCAACGAGCAGCTGAAAAATCCACATTATACCAATTTTTCCATCACATTACGCACACGTTAATCAAAAACTAGCATAATGACACATAAGTTTTTCCAAATCAACTACTGAATGTTAAAATATCATCGAAACTCACAAACCCGTAAAAATACTGATAATTCTTGAGCAGACACCTTGCGCCAAAAATGCTTTTTCATAATAAACTTTTTTCTCTCTTCGAAAGACGTAATATAAGATGACTAAGCAGAAACGACATAAACCGCGATCGTTTCATCGAAAAAACACAGCCACAGGACAGTTGGAAAAGAGTCAAGGAACGCAAGTAAACAGAAAAAGAATACTGACTTGTTTTTTGAAAAAAAGATCTCAGCTTAAAAATTTGAAAAAAAGGTGGCCTTAAAGCACTTTTTGGATAAAATTAACCAAATTTGATAAAACTGGATCAAAAGGTCAAATTTTTGTTTTGCTTTGAAATCTGATAGTTATATTCCACTTCCGATACTAGAAGTCGATCATAGTTTTCGTGACCTTTACCTTTTTGCTGTTCCATGATGGAAGTTTGCTTTCCCAGTAACAAAGGAAATGAACTGAACATAAAAAGAAACCAAAAGTCACACCGCGAAAAAAAATCGCAGCGACCTATATATGAGTCTGAACTACGTTCATCAACTCTTAGAAAAACGAAAAAGAAAATTAACAAAAATTATACCGCATCTGAGTTAAATTTACAACAAATTGAGAAAAAAAATTCCCGGAAAAGTCTGTTCCTATATGATAACGCTTGATAATCGCAAGCGTAATAATGTATGATCGAATCGAGACCTGAACATACCATTTGAAACTCAAAAACGGAAAAATTATATATAATAAGCAAAAAAAAAACTTGGTAAATGGATGCGAAGCTGCAATTCTAACATAAGGAAACTAAAGATCAAGAGTGAGTTGCTTTAACAACTAATCGAGTGCTGCTTAGATAGCACTACTTTCATGCGTCTCGAACAGTAACAAGACTTTTCGCATCAAGGCAAGACACTTAATGCCTCGAATGCCCTTTAAGGTGTCGAAACAGCTTCTCGTGAAACTTTTTCGAAACTCCTCACCACAACACACGCATTGCAATTATTGCTTCAACTTGAAAAGGTTTCTATGCCAGATTAATTCGTCGCCCACACTACGCATGCTTTAGAAACTGATTCTTTGATGCGTTTTATTTTAACTAAATTGGCATTTCAATTTCCGAACCACCATAGTTTTACAAGTACTGTAGGTAAAAAATTTTGAGGATCAATTAGAACAAAAGTATCTACATAAAGGCGAAGCTGAGCTTCGCAGCACTTGTGATACAAAACAAGAAAAAATCAAAATACGAAAAAATTAGATCTATCTAAATGAATAAGGCTAGTTTTGAAACAAATACATGTCAAGACAGTAGAAGGTGAAATAAGTAGAAGGCCAATTAAACCGATATAATTTTCGCCGAAAAAAGATTTTTGGGCAAATAAAGATTTTAAGCAAAAAAACTAACAAAAGAAAATGTACTATGTAAAGGTTAGTGAAATTACAAACAACAGAGGTAAGTCGGATCTACAATATGGCAACTAAGCCGACAAAACAAACAGATAATAATAAGCAGACAATTTGTTTTTGAAACAGGCTATTTCCCGTTTGAAAAAAAAACAGGTCCTGTTAGATTCGAACCCAAGAACCTTTGCCGTCTCAGGTGCATTCGTTACCTACAGACCAAGTGTGCACGAGACGCAGAAAAATTGGAATTCATGAACTGAACCTAAATTTACCATTTTTAATTTTGACCATTCAGCGAACAAAGTTGTTTACGGAAAAAAAAACTCTCGTACCCGATTGCAATACACTTGCTTATCGCAATGGTAATAAAAGTTAACAAAAGTCGAAACTTGCCAGGCAGCAATGAATTGGCCTTAATGAAGCGGATATACCTAGTATTAAACGAAATAACCAATTACTAAAAGAAGTGAACAGGATTGAACACAAAAAGCCACCTTTTCGCCGAAAAAATATCATATTACAAACTTTGCTCGTGTAAAACATATCCATTTGGTTATTACACTCAAAACCAAGTTAGAAAGCATGAAAAATCACTTTCATAAGAAAATCGCTCGCTTTCTTACTTCGTTTATCTTTACTCTCTCGGGGCCTAACACAGCCAAAACTCAATTGAATTACTCAGTCAGCATTTAAAATGCGAAAATCAAAGCAGCACTTGCGATCATAAGACTTTTTACCATTGTTAATGGTAACAGTCTAATCGAAAAACCGCAAGTGAATCAGTGCCACCAAAGTAGAGAAAAAGCTTTCTGCCAAACAAATGCAAATTACCTGATCGTCATATAGTCAATACAGCAAAATGCAACAGAACTATTGAGCTATGCCCTACACCAACCGTTACTAACTTGTTCAACATCAAATAAAAAATGATTTAACGCCGTCAAACTCACTCAAATCCTGCTTTCTTCAAGATATGCTTTAGCTCTGTTTTACACATGGAATAATATTTCAATAGTATTCAAAATTTGAAGTGCTAAAATGAAAAAAGACAGACAAAAAACGACTTAAATTCATGCAAATTGCCACTTAAGTTGATTATGTTTCCCCTCGACCTCTCGGGGTTTAAAAATACACTTTATTCTATAATACAATTAGTATTTCAAGCCTACTTGAAAAATTTTCCATGGGATTTCAGACAACCTAAAAGCGCGGCCTATGCGGTTGATTGCGGCATCATTCTACATTTTTTTAAAAAAAACTCAAATACGTATATTAGTTAAGACAACATACACCATGCATAAATTAAATGGAACGAAATCCAGTCGAAACGGAGAATAAACAGCCTGGCGAAACGGAGCAACATGTTTGTTCCGACCCAGTCACTGAGATTTACAGGAAGCAACTATGACACAGAGTCCTTTTTTTCTGCCAATTTTGACAACCTTAAAGAAAGCGTGATACTATTTCAAAACAATATTGTTTGTGATTGAGATTACAAAAGATCAAAAAAGTTGTCTCGAAGACGAAAAACTGGTCAGATTTTTTTTTTTAGTTTTTCAGACAATTGTACGAAAACTGATGAGAAGATGGCCTCCCAAGTTAGATTCTACATTAATTTCAATGTTATTTTAACATAACATACCACCCTTTCTTGAATTTTCACCTAAATAAATCACCTTTTCTAAAAAAAAAAACGTCTTAAATCAGTTTGATAGGAAGACTGTGCTACTTGCACAGCAGCCTTTCACTCTTGTTGGTATATGATATCAAAGAAGTTTTATTCCGATACAAGATCTTGCTTACCTACGCTACAGAGGCTAAGCGACACCCAGATTAATGACCATAAATAATCACAGCAACCTGGTAGGGTGGCTTAGTTCTCCCATCAGTTGCCTCCCGCAAGAAAAAGAAATCGAAACGGCGCACAATTGTTCACCAAGGTTCGCAACCTACCTTTCGATTACTTATGGTGTCAACCAGCCTTAAGTTCCGCAAACTAGTTGCTTAACTAATGTAAAACATACCCAACTAACAGTTGGAAAAGAGTAATGAACGCCAGGAAACTAAAAAAAAAACTGACCTTGTTTTTTTCAAGAGCCTGCAACTTTTGAGTTTCGAAGAAAAAAATAGATGGCCTTAAAGCTCTTTGAATTTGTAGAACAATTTATGATGGACACTTTTTTGTTAAAATTAACCCAATTTGAGAAAACTGGATAAATACATAACTTTTATTTCGCTGGGAAATCTGATAATTAATTTCCATTTGCGAAATCAAAAGTCGATCACGTTTTTGGTGACCTTTAAAGTTTGCTGTTCGATAGTGGAGTTTGCCTTCCTTTTAACAATGGAAATGCACTAAACTTAAAAAGAAATCACTAGTCAAACCGCGAAAAATTAAAACTGAGACTAAAAAAAAAACAAAAAAAATCAGAAAGACCTCTATAAGAGTACTCACTACGTTCATTATTCTTAAAAACTGCAAAAAGAGATAATTGCCAGGACATTAAATTTACAATTCGATTAGGACCTTCAGAGCAACATTTGGAGAGATTTCGAACTCGACCTTTCACCATTTGACTGTTTGGATCCGAACAAATCACGTAATTCAAATTTCAATATAAAATTTACAAACAACATAAAATAGAGATATTTAAATACTGATTATGCTTCGATGCGTATACATTAGACAAGTAAACTACATATAAAAGCAAAAAATTAGGATGTCATAGAAAAATAGAGCTTCGCAATTTCATATCACGATTTTCACTCTGAAAAGTTTTAAAAAATAAACACGAATTAGATCTTTTTTTACCAGAGTGAAAAATCCTCGAAGTAAGATGACACTCACTCGAACAATAACTATGTTTTAAAATTACGACCATCAAGCAGGAAATATGGAAACCTTATCACACCAAAAAATCTTCAGCACCAGTGATTTTTAGGGTCTTTTCTGTAATACAGCCCAGAAATACGAATAGTTAATTAATTGAGCTTGTTTGTGAAAAAAGTCCAAATTTTCGGTCGCTGAAATTTTTTTCAAGCAATAAGACCCAAGCATTATGATCGAATTTGCAAAACGATAAAAAAAAATAAATTTTGGGCCGTATAACAGAAAAGATCTATTTTTATGTGCATGTCACACGCTTGAAAACAATAACTGCTAAATATCAACGCTTTCGAGTCGCACGGAAGTCTAGTACTCTTTTGACATCTAATCCTAATTATAATTCAAAATTCTGTACTATGTACTGATGGTTAATGAAAGCGTAGGTATATCAAAAACAGTTCCTAAGAGTTGTGGAACAAAGTGCCAAGGAAAATCCAAAGTGCCAAAGAACTTTTTTCTGTACTGCTTGTAAAATTATCAAAATGAGCAAAAAAAATAGAATAGTTCCACTTTTCTCATTTTCTAGTGAGTCATTTTCCAAAGCAAGTTAAGAAGAAAAAACAACCTGTAAGCGTTAAGTGTACTTCAAATGAGTGAGACAAATAGCACAGACGAACTATTTTCACAGACTATACACAGAGCTCTTCTGCTCGTGAAAAGGGTTGGTTGGCGCGTACGAACTATTCATCTGGTTTGTTTCCGCGGTAGTCCACGGTGAGCTCAAATCAGTCGTCGTCTGCTGTTGGGTTGTGTTATTAGAAGAAGACACAAAGATGAAGAAAGGGTTTGTTGATGATAGTTCCGACTGGTTGGAGACTTTGTCACTTGAACCCGGTTGAACTTCAGCATGTGTTGGAGCAGTATTTTCAATTTTATTTGTACTCGATTGTTGGACATGGTTTCCTGAATTCGCAGCAAAAAGTGGCACACTCGTTGAATTGGAAATGTTTGTCGACCTAGTTTGACCATGAGATGTGAACGAATCGTCGAAACTGTTCAACGGGTGTGACATCATCGATTTATTAGTCTGTTCTGTTCGTGACGAACTTGCGATGTCACTAGGTTGGTTCAACATTCTAGAATCATCTATACACAAAGACTGCTGTCTGGGAAGTCCAGGTCTCTCAGCCAAAGTTCTCATTCCTTCTGTAACGGACACTGACTGTTTTATTTGCATGGACATGTTTCGCCGTTTGCTCCTATCACTAAAAGGCAAGTCGTGTTTGCTGTTGAGTTTCGAAAATTCTTTCATAGATTGCATTCGTTCCAGCATGGCGGCAGGCGCGTGTTTTCGTTCTATTGCACTGTCGGGAGTATCGACGGGACCTGCTGAAGAGTTTCGAGGAGCTGCTTCTTGTGATGGTTCCTCCCACTCCTCGTCTTCTGGAATTGCGTTTTTCACAACTCCGAATACTCGTTTAGAAGAAAACTCCTTTTTGGTCTCATCCTTAGAGCTTCTCGGCTCATTTGAGGCCGGTGTCTTCTGCTCCTTGAATGTGCCTTGTTTCTCAAACACTGACTTGTTCTTATTATGGAAGTTGGCTTCTACACTGCAGAGAGCATCTCGCTGCTTTTTGGCCTCCAGGCAAGCACTGAACGCACAACCAACTGCATGACTGAGTCTCTCGCCTTCTCCCTGCAATATTAAAATTTCCTGTATATTAAGAGCCTGCTGCTGCCAGGTAGCACAAAATGCTCCAATTATAGTCATTTAAACAACATTTAATAACATTCAATTAAATATTAAACGAAAAATCAATCTTTTTCAAATTTTTAATTTGAATTTTTTGAAACATGTTAATTTTTTTGGGGAGGGGGACTTTTTTACTGTTTTTTTTACATATCAGCAAAAATATTTTCGACAACAATTAATCGTCCAGCAAGTTCAGTCTGACTTCAAATAAAAATCTTAAATTGACTGGAGTGCGTTGAATTGCTCAGAAGAGGATCGAGTAAACCATTTACTTAAAGCAGAGTATGATGACAAATCCTAAATCTACTGTTTTCAAACTAGATGAAGATATTTAAAAACGGGAAAAATTGATTCCCTTTTACAGGAGCTAAGACCATTTAGGACAGAGGAAATCGGAGAACCGAAGCGAAGCTTCGCAACACTTGTCTTACAACGCAAGAATAGCATTGCAAGCTATCGAATAGAAAATGAAAAATAACAACAAACTCTACAAGTTACTTACATTGGTCACGACTGATACTCAATTTCAACACAAATTCAATACAACATAAAAATTCGAAATTGAAATATATTGTGTCCCAAAACAAAAACTTAAAACATAACCAAATGGCAGTTGGAAAAAAAGTAATGAAAGTTGGAAACAGAAAAACACTGACTTGTTCGTTTTGAGAAACTGCACATTTCGAATTTCAAAGTAAAAAAATATATGACACTAACCCTCTCTGAACTTCAAGACGAATTTATGATTGACACTTTTTGATTTAAAAAAATTAGCTTAATTTGAGAAAACTGGATCAATAAGTAAAAATTTTATTCCGGTGGGAAACCTAAAAACTCCCATTTCAAAACAAGAAGTCGTTCACGTTTTTTGTGCCATTTCCACATTCATATTCGGAGAGTGCAATTTACCTAACTTTCAGCAGATGAAAAAATATTGAACTCAAAATGTGCATAGATGTCTAGGAGCATTTATAAATGCATATATGTGTATGAATGCACATCTGTAGTTATAAGAGCAATTTAGAACTTTTTCCTGAAAGAAAAAATCACCACGAACTATGTAAGAGTCTTCATTACGCTCATTAATCTTAATAATTTCTGTTTAAAAAACCTAAGGAGTAGTAAAAAAAAAATTTATATAAAAAAAAAATTGCATAAGGAGGATTCCGAATCATTAACAAAAGATGGAACAGATAAAAAAAAATGTTGGTCAAAAACACCAAGGTCCAAAAGTTCCTAAACGTTTTCAGAAACTTTCTTTAAAATCTTGCAACCAAAGAGCCTGCATATCCAACACGAGCAATTGGGCATAAGAAAAATCCCTTTCCGTCATTTGCTATAATCTATGATAAAAATGAAAACTTGAATTCAAAAACTTCAATCCATTTCCACAAAAAAGAACTTGCAGAAAATCTGAAAAAATCTTAACCTGACAAAAATAACCAAATTACAATAAACTTATCGAATAAAACGTTGCTACGCAAAGTTAAGAGAGCTGGATCACACCAAAAAAAAAATAACATTAAAAAATTAGGAAGTTTGAAAGTAAATTGAGTTCATTTATTTTCAGAAACTTCAGCAAAAAGCCATACTCCTGAATCTCGTGCGACACTCGCCACAAATCTTCGCAGAAAAAACAGTCCAGTCACAATTTCAAAAAAAAAACCTGGAAATTCACGAATTATTTATTCGAAATCTTTTGGATATACTAAAACAATACGATGTGCCCCATCAACTGAAATCGATTTAATGAAAGCTGCTCCATCCAAAACCACAAAAACAGCAAACAAAATGAAATTAAAACTAATTTCACGCACTTATAGATATAAAAAAATGATAATTCCGAAATCATGAATCCGAAAAAAACTGAAAAAATAAAGCAATTTTTTTATTTCAGGAATAATTCTAACAGAAAATTTAGGCGTTCGTAAAAACCAGGAAACCATGAACTATTTTTACTCACTGAGCCATAGTTAAAAAAATCTGTTTAATATAGCTGCTAAACTATAACTGATAAACGTCCAACTTGAGTAGAAATGGAGATCCGATCCTAAGAACAAAGTTATTAACGGGAAAGATATCTTGTACTCGATTGCATTACCCTTGCTTATCGCAAGGGTGAAAAAGATACTACGCTGCTCGATAGTGTAAAACAAAGCCAATTGACAGTTGGAAAAGAGTAATGAACGCAATGAAACTGAAACAACTGACTTGTTTTTATTCAAAAATCTTGAACTTTTGAATTTCGAAGAAAAAAATAGATGACTTCAACGCTCTTTGAATTTGTAAAACAATTTATGAAGGACAATCTTTGTTGAAGTTAACCCAATTTGAGAAAACTGGATCAATAGGCAAAACTTTTATTTCACTGGGATATCTGATAATTAGTTTCCACTAGCAAGCAGCCTTTCTCCAGTAATCGGTCAGCTCGCAAAAAAATTTGCTGTTCTCATCAAGTTATAAAACTTCGAAATCTCAAGCTGAGCCAGATCGTAAATCAGTTTGAAAATTTTACGTATCATAGAACGAATCAGTTCTCGAAAAAATGAAACTTTCTCTGAGCAAGCTATTCAAGCTACGAAACCTTAAATAATTCAAGTTAATTTCGTGAAGCGAATCGGAGCGCAAAAAAATTTTCTAAGCAAGCTGTTCAAGCTATTAAACTTCAAAATTTCAAGGAATTTCATGGAACGAATTGGTTGGCAAAAACACTCACATTTTACAGAAGCAAGTTAATGAAGCTATAAACAAGAGAAATATTTCGAGTTGTTTAGAATGAAAAATTTTGCGAAAATGTAGTTTTTTAAGCGAGCTAATGGAGCGAGCTACTAGAGCGAATCAGTTCGAAAAAAATCAAAATTAACTTAATCAAGCTATTGTAGCTATAAAAACTTGAAATATCTACAAGTTAATTATTAGAAGGAAACGTTTTGCAAAAATAAGTTTTTGTGCGCGAGCTAATCGAGCAATGAACTTCAAAAAAATCCATGCGCTTCGTAGGCCGAATCGTTTAACCAAAAGTTAAAGTTTTCTAAGCAAGCTATTTTTCAAGCTAATGTGTAGACCGAATCGGTTCGCGAAAAGTTTCGGTTTTTCTATGCAAGCTTTTAAGCTATGAAACTTTGAAATATTTCAAATTAGTTCATAGACTGAATCAGTTCGTGAAACAATTAAGTTCTCCTAATCAAGCTTTTTCACCTAGAAATTTTGATATAATTCAAGTTATCTATACACCGAATCTCTTTGCGCAAGTTATCTAAAAAACGAATCAGTTTGGGAAAAGCTTAAAGTTTTCTAAGCAAGCTATTCAAGCTATGAATTTTTTCAAGTTATTTCGTTGTTCGAATCGATACGCGAAAAGTTTCAGTTTTTCTAAGCAAGCTTTCAAAGATACGAAACTTTGAATGATAAAGCTATAAAACTTTGAACTTTTTCAAATTATTGTGTAGACCAAATCGGTTCGCGTAAAGTTTAAATTTTTCTAAGCAACCTTTATTGCTATAAAACTTTGAATGATTAAGCTATGAAACTTTGAATTAATTATATTTATTTCATAGACCCAATCGGTTCTCGAAAAAAAAATTTTTTCCTCAGCATGGAGGTTGCTGTTTTCAGTTCATTCGTTTCAGACTGAAATGAATCTGTAAACGCAAAATTTTAGACAAAAATAGGCAATACTGTCTAGCCTTGAAGTTGGATCGAGTTCATCTTTCTCTGATCGTTGCTTTGAATGATTCTTAAACGTTGTGCTCAATAGAAAAATTAAAACGTTGCGTCCATAGCCTATTCAGACTTTCAATTAATATATAAGGCCAAAATTTGGTTTTTTAAGCGAGCTAATGGAGCGAGCTAATAGAGCGAATCTGTTCGAAAAAAAAAATTAAAATTAACTTAATCAAACTATTGTAGCTATAAAAACTTGAAATATCTACAAGTTAATTATTAGAAGGAAACGTTTTGCAAAAATAAGTTTTTGTGCGCGAGCTAATCGAGCAATGAACTTCAAAAAAATCCATGCGCTTCGTAGGCCGAATCGTTTTACCAAAGGTTAAAGTTTTCTAAGCAAGCTATTTTTCAAGCTAATGTGTAGACCGAATCGGTTCGCGAAAAGTTTCGGTTTTTCTAAGCAAGCTTTTAAGCTACGAAACTTTGAAATATTTCAAATTAGTTCATAGACTGAATCAGTTCGTGAAACAATTAAGTTCTCCTAATCAAGCTTTTTCACCCAGAAATTTTGATATAATTCAAGTTATCTATAAACCGAATCAGTTTGCGAAAAGCTTAAAGTTTTCTAAGCAAGCTATTCAAGCTATGAAACTTTGAAATTTTTCAAGTTAATTCGTGGACGGAATCGGTTCGCCAAAAGTTTAAGTTTTTCTAACCAAGCTTTTAAAGCTACGAAACTTTGAAATATTTCAATTTAGTTCATAGACTGAAAAAGTTCGTGAAACAATTAAGTTCTAAGCAAGTTTTTCAGCTAGAAATTTTGAAATAATTCAATATATCTATAAACCGAATCAGTTTGGGAAAAGCTTGAAGTTTTCTTAGCAAGTTATTGAAGCTATCAAAATTTTTAAGTTATTTCGCGGACCGAATCGATACGCGAAAAGTTTCAGTTTTTCTAAGCAAGCTTTATAGCTATATAACTTTGAATGACAAAGCTATAAAACTTTGAACTTTTTCAAATTATAGTGTAGACCGAATCGGTTCGCGAAAAGTTTAAGTTTTTCTAAGCAAGCTTTATAGCTATATAACTTTGAATGACAAAGCTATAAAACTTTGAACTTTTTCAAATTATAGTGTAGACCGAATCGGTTCGCGAAAAGTTTAAGTTTTTCTAAGCAACCTTTATTGCTATAAAACTTTGAATGATTAAGCTATGAAACTTTGAATTAATTATATTTATTTCATAGACCCAATCGGTTCTCGAAAAAAAAAATTCCTCAGCATGGAGGTTGCTGTTTTCAGTTTATTCGTTTCAGACTGAAATGAATCTGTAAACGCAAAATTTTAGACAAAAATAGGCAATACTGTCTAGCCTTGAAGTTGGATCGAGTTCATCTTTCTCTGATCGTTGCTTTGAATGATTCTTAAACGTTGTGCTCAATAGAAAAATTAAAACGTTGCGTCCATAGCCCATTCAGACTTTCATTTAATATATAAGGCCAAAATTTGGTTTTTTTAAGCGAGCAAATGGAGCGAGCTAATAGAGCGAATCTGTTCAAAAAATCAAAATTAACTTAATCAAGCTATTGTAGCTATAAAAACTTGAAATATCTACAAGTTAATTATTAGAAGGAAACGTTTTGCAAAAACAAGTTTTTGTGCGCGAGCTAATCGAGCAATGAACTTCGAAAAAATCCAAGCGCTTCGTAGGCCGAATCGTTTAACCAAAAGTTAAAGTTTTCTAAGCAAGCTATTTTTCAAGCTAATGTGTAGACCGAATCGGTTCGCGAAAAGTTTCGGTTTTTCTAAGCAAGCTTTTAAGCTACAAAACTTTGAAATATTTCAAATTAGTTCATAGACTGAATCAGTTCGTGAAACAATTAAGTTCTCCTAATCAAGCTTTTTCACCTAGAAATTTTGATATAATTCAAGTTATCTATACACCGAATCTCTTTGCGCAAGTTATCTAAAAAACGAATCAGTTTGCGAAAAGCTTAAAGTTTTCTAAGCAAGCTATTCAAGCTATGAAACTTTGAAATTTTTCAAGTTAATTCGTGGACGGAATCGGTTCGCCAAAAGTTTAAGTTTTTCTAACCAAGCTTTTAAAGCTACGAAACTTTGAAATATTTCAATTTAGTTCATAGACTGAAAAAATTCGTGAAACCATTAAGTTCTAAGCAAGTTTTTCAGCTGGAAATTTTGAAATACTTCAATATATCTATGAACCGAATCAGTTTGGGAAAAGCTTGAAGTTTTCTTAGCAAGTTATTGAAGCTATAAAAACTTTCAAGTTGATTCGTGGACCAAATCGATACGCGAAAAGTTTCAGTTTTTCTAAGTAAGCTTTATAGCTATATAACTTTGAATGGCAAAGCTATAAAACTTTGAATTTTTTCAAATTATAGTGTAGACCGAATCGGTTCGCGAAAAGTTTAAGTTTTTCTAAGCAACCTTTATTGCTATAAAACTTTGAATGATAAAGCTATGAACTTAGAATTAATTATATTTATTTCATGGACCCAATCGGTTTTCGAAAAAACAATTTCCTCGGCATGGAGGTTGCTGTTTTCAGTTTATTCGTTTCAGACTGAAATAAATCTGTTAACGCAAAATTTTAGACAAAAATCGGCAATACTGTCTAGCCTTGAAGTTGGATCGAGTTCATCTTTCTCTGATCGTTGCTTTGAATGATTCTTAAACGTTGTGCTCAATAGAAAAATTAAAACGTTGCGTCCATAGCCCATTCAGACTTTCATTTAATATATAAGGCCAAAATTTGGTTTTTTTAAGCGAGCTAATAGAGCGAATCTGTTCGAAAAAAATCAAAATTAACTTAATCAAGCTATTGTAGCTATAAAAACTTGAAATATCTACAAGTTAATTATTAGAAGGAAACGTTTTGCAAAAATAAGTTTTTGTGCGCGAGCTAATCGAGCAATGAACTACAAAAAAATCCATGCGCTTCGTAGGCCGAATCGTTTTACCAAAAGTTAAAGTTTTCTAAGCAAGCTAATTTTCAAGTTAATGTGTAGACCGAATCTTTTCGCTAAAATTTTTGGTTTTTCTAAGCAAGCTTTTAAGCTACGAAACTTTGAAATATTTCAAATTAATTCATAGACTGAATCAGTTCGTGAAACAATTAAGTTCTCCTAATCCAGCTTTTTCAGCTAGAAATTTTGATATAATTCAAGTTATCTATAAACCGAATCTTTTTGCGCAAGTTATCTATAAACCGAATCATTTTGCGAAAAGCTTAAAGTTTTCTAAGCAAGCTATTCAAGCTATGAAACTTTGAAATTTTTCAAGTTAATTCGTGGACCGAATCGGTTCGCGAAA
The DNA here is from genome assembly GCF_963678635.1 of Symsagittifera roscoffensis. NCBI lineage: Eukaryota > Metazoa > Xenacoelomorpha > Acoela > Convolutidae > Symsagittifera > Symsagittifera roscoffensis. Next base: position 21,729,821 of record NC_087062.1, on the reverse strand, counting down.
ATTTTAAGTTTTTCTTACCAAGCTTTTGAAGCTACGAAACTTTGAAAAAAATTAGTTCATAGACTGAAACAGTTCGTGAAACAATTAAGTTCTAAGTAAGTTTTTTCAGCTAGAAACTTTGAAATAATTCATTATTTCTATAAACCGAATCAGTTTGGGAAAAGCTTGAAGTTTTCTAAGCAAGCTATTCAAGCTATGAATTTTTTCAAGTTATTTCGTGGACCGAATCGATACGCGAAAAATTTCAGTTTTTCTAAGCAAGCTTTTAAAGATACGAAACTTTGAATGATAAAGCTATAAAACTTTGAACTTTTTCAAATTATTGTGTAGACCAAATCGGTTCGCGTAAAGTTTAAATTTTTCTAAGCAAGCTTTATAGCTATAAAACTTTGAAGGATAAAGCTATGAAACTTTGAATTAATTATATTTATTTCATAGACCCAATCGGTTTTCGAAAAAAAAAATCCTCAGCATGGAGGTTGCTGTTTTCAGTTTATTCATTTCAGACTGAAATGAATCTGTAAACGCAAAATTTTAGACAAAAATAGGCAATACTGTCTAGCCTTGAAGTTGGATCGAGTTCATCGTTCTCTGGTCGTTGCTTTGAATGATTCTTAAACGTTGTGCTCGATAGAAAAGTCAAAACGTTGCGTCCATAGCGCATTCAGACTTTCATTTAATATATAAGATTTTCGAAATTAGAAGTCGATGACGTTTTTCGTGACCTTTACATTTTTGCTGTTCAATAGTGGATTTTGCCTGCTTTTTAACAATGGAAATGCAACTTAAAAATAAATCTCAAGTCAAACCGCGAAAAATCAAAATTGAGCGTGAACAATTTTAAGACTTTTTCCTGCAAAAAAAAAACAAACAAAAAAAATCAGCAAGACCTATATAAGAGTCCCCACTACGTTCATTACTCTTAATAGCTAGTCAAAAATGTAATCCCCAGCGTTAAATTATTTCTGGAGCGGCCACTAAGCCAACAAAATTTACGCCCGTTGAGCCTCGTAATATAAAATAGGCTTCTCTTTTGTTAACAAGTCTGTAAATAACCGAGACTGAAGTTTAATCACACACCTTCACATCTTTGGCAAGTAACACGTGACACATCCATCTTTTTGATGCCCCGTCTCGTGCAATGTATGCGAACCCCTTCGTGTTTACTCTAACAGGAGCACAGAATGAAACCTTTTCAATAGTTTGGTCAACAATAAGCGACTTGCTGTTCTCGTCAACGACTCTCAAGCCATCGGATGAAATATAAAACAGTGCATTTTTGGCCGGTCTTTGTCCCCCAGAGGAAACTGTTGTACTCGAATTTTTGGAGCGCAGCAGTTTGATCTGCACTTTGGAAGAAAGACCAGAACCTCCTTTTTTGTACTGTTTATATCTCGCCGCAAGAGAGGCGAATGCGTCATCGCACAACTGCATTCCTCGCGAGTCGTTAACCTCTTTCGATCCCAAGTACTTGATTCTGAACTGACAATGACTTCCTCTAACCAACTCTTCGTCTTTCTCCCATTCTGGGGGTTTAACGACTGTCGAACCAGCAGTTGGAGCTTGACCATTTGTGTCTGCGACAGCGGGTCGGTTGGTTGAATTCGGATTGGCGGGAACTGGCGACGCTTCATTTCTGATATGCTCTCTGAAGGAGCTGGACCGAATTTGTTCAGCATTATTTCGATCTGCTTTGTTTCCGAATCGAAAACTCTTATACAATTTGCGCATCATTGTGTGTAGATGTCAGGAGCACGAATAATATATCATAGTAAACTTTAAAGAAGAAACTATTAACTGTGCGGACTAGCACTTAAACCGCAACTTCTGTTTCAAGCGAACTCTTGCTTAGCTGCCTCGAGATTCCTATTTCGTTCGAACACGGATGCGTTAAACAATTAATACTCAGTGATAGCCAAATTGTCTTAAAATAAACAATGTGAATACCATAACCCCAGTGATTGTTCCATTTATCGGAAAAAATGTGTAATAATCCCGCTGATTTTGTGGACAGAAAACAATCAGTGCCGAAATAATCCTATAAAACAGTGCCCAGCTTAATAGCAGATTCTTTTTTTTTGGTCACAAATTTTGTGAAAGAATAAGGAAGCAGAATATGACAATGTCAGTATTTTTCAGACAAAGGAAGGACATTTGAAGCAACATATTTATCTAACCTAAGCACAAAAGCGAAGCAGTAAAAAACGATAAGAAGAAACAAACGCGAAGCAGTGCAAAATTAGCGTATCTAGTGTCTAACGAAAGACTACTCAAGCCAACGGTCTGAAAATTATGAAAATTACAAAGACCGTTTTCCGCAATACTTAAATTTGGTTTGATTAGATAGAAAAAAGGTATCCGGGACTCCTAACCTTTATGAAATTCTTTTCACTTAGCGGTAACAATAAAACACATATTTTGTTTTTCCCCATCATCGAATTCTGTTTGATTTAGGAACGCCAATAATGTTAGATTTTTTTGGAAGCATATAACTGTAGATAATAAACTTAAATGTGATCTTATCAATTTCAAGAGATTTAATCAACAAAAAACCACTCTCAGCGAGATGAAACTAAGAATGATGTCTAAAAACTTTTCAAACTATAAATAGCACCATCTATTTAGTATATCATTCCAGGGTTGACATGTTAAAACAGAGCGTATACAGTTAAAACATTTTTTCTATTGCTTTTCATTAAAAAGCTTCAGGATTGAAACTTGAATCAGCCAACTTTTTATCGAAAATCAGAAGGTCAGAGATTTTCATGATTACTCGTCCATCCTCATTTCACCCAGTAAAAAAAAAACATTTGATTAAGTGGAGAAGTGTTAGGAAAAGTATAACTTGAAAGAAAGTAAAGAAAATCAAGATGGCTGTGAACCAAGTCAACCGGATTGAGAATACAAAAACATGCACAAAACAAACCAGAGTTGAAACTCAACCAAATAACCATACACAATTTACAAAAATTGCAAAAAACCAATCTTTCCAACACATGGATACGAGCCCTTCAGTACGACATTTTGATCTTCGATTAAACTGGGAGTTGAAACCGTAATTTTTGTTCAAGTTCATCTGACAGCGCCCACCCACCCCACCCACTCAACAAAACCTCATCACCTCGCCAAACAACAGCAATTTTTATAAGAGGAAAAATAATGATATTGGAAATCTACATCACTAGAAAGGAACAGCCAAATAAGGAAACCTCAAATTTTAGGCAGGAAAGCCTAGGAAGCCTTGACAAGTTCATTTCAAAGCAAGCCTCATTTTAATCAAGCGCCACAAAAATTGCATGCATTCTAGAACAGACTATATCAAAAATTTTGTTCAGCAGTTTTTGGGGAACTCGACTGCAACATCATGCATATCGACTATATGAAGGTTCATTTCCCGTCGTCGAGAACCGAGAATTTTACTTAGTGATAACGGTTCTAGTTTTCTTGACGGCAGACAACTTTAAAATAAACCGCTCTCTAGAGCAAAAACTTCTGAAACACAGCATAACGAACCAGTCAGTTGAATGGCGCCACAACTATCCCTCAGCGCCTCATTTTGGCGATGCGTGGGAGAGACGCGTCTGAGAGACTCGCTCTTCTCGTAAACCTTGGTTCAGCAAAACTGACCTTGGACGTCTTCACTGCCATTGTTGTCGAAGCAGAAGGCTTCACAAACTTAAGGCCAACAGCCCATTAACGAAGCGATTATCAAGACGAAGATCCCTTAACGCCAAACTACTTCATACTGGAGAAGCCTTTTGTAACATTGCATGCTTAACGAAATATCTGGACCAGGCTCGTAACTGAATATCTTCCAAATCTCAACATCCGCTTTAAATGAACTAAACACTCTACGTTGAAAATTAGCGATATCGTCTGGCTACTTGAAGAATCGACCCCACGTGGAATCTGGCCGCTTGAAAAAAATATTCACCGGCCCCGATCGTATAGCAAGACAATTATAAGTAAAGACCGCGTTGGGGAAATTACCCGCCCCACTAATAGGCTCGCCCATGTGTTCCTTAAATATATTTCTGGTTAAGGTGGCCACGCGGGTTTTCATGATCGAACAATATGATTAAGAAATCCTTCCGATTAAGAAAGCAAGGAACTTCATTTTGGAACTATGCCGAGACAACTAATGTAGCAAAACTGAGGTAGAACAATGCTTTATATGAAGATTGTGGCAGGCACATTGAGAAAGAGGAAAGATTACAGAATACTATACACATGGTAATAAGTTAGTGAAAAGAGAGGCAGATGGAGATTAAAAATCTACTACTGCATTCTAAGTCGATCAGTCCAAATTCCGACATTGTTTCAGAAGAACAAACAAAAGCATCCGACATCAGTTCTTTCGACACTAGTCATACAACAAACCAAACTCTTCTTCAGTTCTGTTGGCATACTTTTCGACACTAAAATTTCATATAAATTTGACTACTTACTGCCCTACACAAACTCGCTTTTTATTGAGGAAATGCAAGCCGTGGAATACGGGACTTAGCAGGGGCAGTGCTTCAAAATAGTGACCAAAAATAAATGCCTTTTTAATTTTTCTAATTTTTTGATTTCCATATCACAGGAGTTGCCCACGAAGACCTTTAAATTGTAATAGGAGACGCAAATGCCATGACTCCCTTCAATTGCACACGGAAGACATTGTAACTATTATAGGAGACGCAAAATTGATTTATCCCCCCTCTTGTACTCAAACTTACCAACGAAAGCAGAAATTCTACTATGAAACTGATAACTGAGTGTGACCTCAATTCTTTATAAGATCAAAATTAGAACTGTCTACCGGTCGAGATGACGACCCCTTTTTCCCGACGTCTCATTTGCATCATCTTCCGTTTTATTGTCTCCGAATTGGCACTCTTCAATTTTGTTAAATCTCATATTAGCTCAATATAATTCTTTCAGCGCACGAAAAGCTTTACTAATTTCCGTTTCAGAAGAACAAACAAAAGCATCCGACATCAGTTCTTTCGACACTAGTCATACAACAAACCAAACTCTTCTTCAGTTCTGTTGGCATACTTTTCGACACTAAAATTTCATATAAATTTGACTACTTACTGCCCTACACAAACTCGCTTTTTATTGAGGAAATGCAAGCCGTGGAATACGGGACTTAGCAGGGGCAGTGCTTCAAAATAGTGACCAAAAATAAATGCCTTTTTAATTTTTCTACTTTTTTGCTTTCCATATCACAGGAGTTGCCCACGAAGACCTTTAAATTGTAATAGGAGACGCAAATGCCATGACTCCCTTCAATTGCACACGGAAGACATTGTAACTATTATAGGAGACGCAAAATTGATTTATCCCCCCTCTTGTACTCAAACTTACCAACGAAAGCAGAAGTTCTACTATGAAACTGATAACTGAGTGTGACCTTCAATTCTTTATAAGATCAAAATTAGAACTGTCTACCGGTCGAGATGACGACACCTTTTTCCCCACGTCTCATTTGCATCATCTTCCGTTTTATTGTCTCCGAATTGGCAGTCTTCAATTTTGTTAAATCTCATATTAGCTCAATATAATTCTTTCAGCGCACGAAAAGCTTTACTAATTTCCAAAAAATCTAACTGAGACTATTTTACTGAAAAAATAGAAAAACGAACTGGAAAAATATAAATTATTTTATTATTATTAGAGTATTTTTTCCAACTTTTTTTAAATATATGTTGAATAATCAGAAGGTCAAAAATTTCATGGTAACCGAGGTGAGAGTCAGGAGTCCTTTCATCACATATTCCAGTCAAAATCTTCGGAATTTTCGTAGTATCGAAGTGATAGCAGTTATTGCAGTATGTAGTAGTAGTAGTAGTAGTAGGGCTTTTGTGCTCGTAGCACAAGGGGTTTCCCCCTTTCAGTTTTTCGTTCTATAGTGAAGTTTTGCTTCTACAGTCATTCATCGTGCAATCGCAAGCAATTCTCCATGTGCACTTGTTCATTTGTTCGTAGTCCTTCTCAAATTTTCTCCAAAATAACCACAATATTCGCTTCTTCAGTCTGCTTGTTTCTCTGACGTCAATTTTGATCACATTCGCTAGCCGACATGTTTGGTAAAAGAATTCGTCCTCCAAACATTTCTTTTTCGGCCTCTCGAGCTGAAACATACAACCGCGCGAGGAACAGGAATACGATGGAACTTTCAACATGTCAACATCATAATTTTTCGATAAAATTTTTGACAGCAACAAAAGGTTGTTGATCTGTATATACATTGGCAGTGGCAATAGTGAAATTTCGATTAACCGATCTTTGTACGAATCCATATGCGGAATTATCCATTTAACTATACGCCTTTGTACATTTTCAAGCTCCGTAATAATGTATTTACTTAATCCATAACATGGACTTGCGTACGTGAGTATTGGTACGATCATAGATTTATACAAATCCAGTTTAGCTTTTTGTCCAAGATTCGATACGCTTCTTTTTATCATGTGAAAAACACGAATTGCTTTGCAGCAAACCTTATTTATATGCAAATTCCATTTTAAGTCACAGGAAAGCATGAGCCCCAAATCAGATTGAGTTTCCTCTGTTTTAATCAATTCGTTTCCAAAAAGCAATCGTTTTTCGTTTTTGGACATTTTAATTAGGCAGCATTTATCCATATTGAAGGGCATGTTGTTTCTAACGGTCCAGTCATACAACGCATTTAAATCACTTTGAATATCTATTGTGCTTAAACCCACGCTGAGAAATTTGGCGTCATCGGCAAAAAGTAGGGGAAACAATTGATCGCACATTTTCGGGAGGTCGTTAACAAAAACCAGAAAAAGTATGGGGCCCAAAATACACCCTTGCGGGACACCGCTAGTAACTTGTATTGGTGACGAGTTTACTCCATTTATACGCACGACTTGTACTCGATTTGTCAAGTATGATTCGATTAGTTTCAGTAGCTTGTTTCTGATGCCCGTTTCAAAAAGTTTTTTCAAAAGCATACCATGATCCACTCTGTCAAAAGCTTTACTGTTTTCAGTAAAGATTATGTCAACATCATGTTGACTTTCAATGCCCTGGTACACTTTTTGCAAAAAGATTATCAATTGGAGAATCGTTGATCGTCTTTTCCTAAAGCCGAATTGAGCTGCGTGAAAAAAAGAATGGTAATGATCGTAAAGTCGTCTAAAAATAATCCTTTCTAAAATTAATATCAGCTTTCGTTTGCATGCGAACACAACCACATAGCTGAGTCTCGGATCCTCAGACTACGTGATTGTCATTAAAAACACGGCTCGAACCACCTATTTCTATATGTTTTTGTGTGACAGTTTTATATTAAATCCATTGGAGATGGATTGACCCTTTCCTTTTTCTATCTACTCATGCTCTGAAATATTAAATAATAACGGTGTTAATTAAGATCTAGGACATTACAGCAGCTGTTATAGTCAGTTTTCACAGTCCCTTCACATATAACAGTCTCTGGGGGACCAAGCCTCCGCTCCCGTGATTTTCTTGAGATAACACTCTTATCTCCTATATTTCGTGTCCCGGGAGGGTTCCGTGGTATTTCTCTTCCCCCCACTGAAGCCTCCGTCTCCACAAATATCTGTCGCTAAGGTCCTTATCGTGTGTTCTTGCCACGATAAGAGGCTCCGTGTTTTTCTGTCTCTGATACAACTGTTCTTCACAATCTATATCGTGGTTCTGATTTTCGTCTTTTCTATTCAAAATGGCCGTCTGTTTTCTATTTCTCAGAAATGTTCTTCTTCCAATCGAAATTTTAAGAATAAAAATTCTAGAACATTCTGACCCTCCGTCGCAACACTTTTCTGTTCATAAGGCCTTTAGTCACTCTTTTTTCTGTCGCGGGAAGGTTGTGCTGTGTCATCCGGCAGAATGGCACATACTCCCCGGACAAGTCTCCATCAATGTCCCTATTGATCGCACAACACCGGGCTATCGTCAAGTAGGTATCCAGTTTTCTGTAACCAATCTTACAAATCGCATAAGAAAATGAAATTTATCTACTCCACTTCAACTCACTACGTGTTCACAAATGGCATCGTACTACATCTCACTGCCTTTCAACATTTTCACAAAATTTGCACCATGAGGAGTGTCCTAGATAAAATTTCTTTTCTGACTACTTACGTCGTCTTGTTATAAAACTTCTTTTCGCTCTTTGTGATTAAAAAGTGGGACGTGGCACGGCCACGCACCCGTTAAAATTAACTTAACTTCACTCACCAAGTATAATTAGTCATTTATGCGGTCCTTTCAATATTAAAACTAAGAAACTCTGTGGCTAGGAAAGTTATTGAGTTACCCACCCTTCTCGAGCGAATTTACTCAAACTTACCATGTCGCCACACAGTGAATTTGTGTCTTACACAGGTTAAAAATTTCAGTCGTGAATAAATAGGTAAATATACTCACCTATGTTCCTTATATACATACATAGATAGTAGTAACTAAAATCAACAATTTTAACAATTTTAACAATTGCAACAATTTTCGAAGTTTGGTCTGACCAAACTAAATCAAAACAAAAAGTTTAACAAGTTCAATAATCAAAACTTGGTTGATTTGTTCAAGTTTTTACACACAAAGACAATCAAGTTTTTTTCTCCTTCTCTTCTCTTCTTCGGTCATCTTCATTCCATCATTTCTCCATCCTGATGTTCAGCGTCACTGTCTTCCAGAACTTTCTCTAACATGTCCAGAGAGTTGCGGGCCGTGCCCCAACCCTCCTGTTCCAACAGCCTCGGTTTGCAACAAGGTAGCAAGTCCACATTCACCTTCTGCTCCCGGTTCCTGCAAAAGCTGTTGTGAAGACATAGGCTCACGTTTCGTTCTAGGTCAGCTCTTAAGACCTCTTTCTTCTCATCTTCAGTAACACAAGGCGCTCCAGCTACTCGCTTCACCGCCGTGGTGACCGCGTTTCTATGCGTCAGGAAAGCTCTCTTATAGGCTCCTGGTCCTATGTCTAGCTGGAAAGATTGATAGGCTTCCGTGTTCCTTGACATGTGACGCTTCGCACGTTCATACATCCAAGATGTCATCACTGCACGGAACCAAGGCATCAATCTTTGCCTTGACCATATTCTTTCGATGGCTTTAGGTATTCTCAGAACCTTGCAGGTGGTTCTGAAAAGATCCAATTCACGACTCATCTTCACGTTGCTCAGCTGTTCAGGAGTCGGCACGGCCGTCTCCTGCTCACTTGTGTCTGCGTTAGCCTCCAACCATCTCACTGCTAGCATGGCGCTAACCACCATGATTGACACTTGTTGATTCTGATCGGGCAACCCCGTGGAGTACAACTCCTCCACGTCCCATACTAGGATCAGATTCCCGCGTTTGGGGTACCACAACGTCTGCGCCAAGCAGTGGCAAGGATACTCCCCATGGGTTCTCACTATGTTCCTTCGTGTCCGATACCCTGAGGCTCCCAGCAACGGTTCCACTTCCATCAGGATTCTATGTAAATCGTCTTTCTCTTCTATGGTGGGGAATTCAGTGGGTAACGCTCCACTCGCTTTCTGCTTCTGGAACTCACTCACGTTGCCTTCGTTCAGTCTCATGAACTCTCCACCCACAACGTCTTGCAACTCGCCTTCGGATCTCTTCGGGACTGCCCGAAAGATCTTTGCCAACAAGTCATATGACCTTTCTGACATTCTGGCCAACCTCACGCACTTTGGCACAGAGAAAAGTTGGTCAACCAACACTTGTTGCGTCCTCGCATCCATCACCACCATGTGCGTAGGAAACTTCCTATTACAATACGGCGCTGAGCTTGAACCCACCATATATTTTGAACCAGTAGGTCTGTGATAGGCTTCACTATCCTTCAGATTCATTTCATTCTCTAGGGCTTCTCGCCAGCCTCCAATCTTTTGCTCTGTCTGTAATGCTCCAGGGAATATTTCCACGCTGAGGGACGTCACTAGCTCATGGGCACGCTCCAAGCGCTCGAGCGATTCTATCGAACTCGTCATGCTACAAAATCCCAAGGCTGTGATCAGGTTTACGTCCGTCACCCCATGGCAGTCCGCGACCAACTCCATGGCACTCTTATCTGACATGCTCAATCTTCCATATAATCGTGCCAGTTGTCGATGCTGCTCGCTTAGCGTAATCAGGCAGTGTCCCAGGTTACAAACATGTCCTTCCATCCCACTGTGTTGAGCCAAGCATTTGCCTTGCTTCAACCAATTACTCGATGTACCTTCCTCGGACAGCTCCGTGGACGGGTTGCTCTTCTTCTTCGTCAATCTCATGGCCAGCAGGTGTTGTATCATGGCCAGATCATGTAGACTCGCATCATCATCCCGGTCTAACATGATATCCGCGGTCATGTCCCAGATTAAGCCTGCGTTAGGATGGGGACACCAAGAAGGCTTCATGAGTTCCCACATCACTACTAGACTGGTTTTCAAGGGACCGTCCCAAGAACCACAATCAAAACTCACTTGCCCTTTTAGCTCGGGAATCGAGGGTTGGACCACTCGTTCTTCCAAAATAATTCCCAGCTTGGGTTGTTCCACCATCAGCATTCCGATTTCCTTAATTCGTTCAACCCAGAAGTTGAGCACTGTGACTTGCTCTTAGTCGAAGTACGCTTCCCTGGCTTCTTCGTTCACGAAGGGATTATACGCCATCCCCGGTATGCCAGACACATATTGGAACGACTTCAGTTTCCCTAGTGTTGCAAACTCTTTTTGTCCTCTGACCGCTTCAATCAAGTCTCGGCTCACTTTCAATTCTTTGTTGGAGTATCTTCTCACCTCTTCCAACTTGCGATAGCTTTCCATATCATTCGACTCCTTGCTTGGCACGGTCAATGGCATGTCCTGATATAGCTCTAGGAGTGCCCTAAGGAAGTTCCTTTCGCAATCAACTCCCTTTTGCCGAATGATCTTTATACATTCTCCCAACACAGGAGTGGGGATGCGATCCACCACGAACCTGACAAAGCAAAGGGCATCCTTACGCTTAGCCCATGCTATCGCTGAATCGTCTTTCGAAATCAATGCTCGTAGAGCTTCCATTAACTCTAGCTCCTGTTCTCGTGATTTCGAGTCATTACTGGCTTCATACTCCGCCTTTTTGATGCCCATCAAGCACCAAGCCAATCGTACTTGCAGATCAGTTCTCACGCAAGGATGAGCCAGGTATGCTGCCACAGTCGCAGGTGCATTCATCGTCTCATCGAAGTATTTCTGGAGGGCCGCCCTCCAAGAAATTTCTAGCAGTTTTTCCAATCCAATTTCGTTCGCTTCTGATGACATTACTGTGCCATACTCTCTTCGATTGAAGTTAGAGTTCTCCGTAAGCCCCTTCAAATATTCTTGCATGGCTCTCTTCTCGCTCCAAGCCATCAGGTGCCCTCTCACGGAGTTCCTCGCCTTCAACATCTCCACATAACCCCCTGCCGGATCTCCCATGTGGACCGATTCCGGCACAGTTATTCGACTGTACTCGACCACGTCGAGTTGTCCTTCCACTTTCAACTTGGCCATGTTGATTCGCGAGGGCCTGTAATCTTCAAGTCCTCCAGATCCACATTGACTGATTACTTCCATTTCTAACTTAGTGTCTGCCAGGGTTCGCGCCGTCTTCTTCGACCTTGTGGCGGTTACGGTCAGACCTGCCAAGAGCATAGGGGGTATCAGGTTTTCTTTTTCTCCCCCGGCTGGTGTCGCACCATCTCCTTGCCCGCTCTCGCCTGAACGACCCGCACTAATCAGAGAGGTCACCACTGCCTTAGCTTTTGACTTCACCACCCTCTGGTTCACGACTCGACTCCCTGACTTTCCTTTCAGTCTCTTCAGCCCTTTTTTGGCTCGTCTAACAAGTAACTTCTTTGTGCCCTGCTGATCATCGGCACTGTCTTCTGTAACTGACTCGGTCAGAACATCCGACTCCATGGAGTTCACTATTTTCTCCAGGACCTCACGCATGATGGGTTGATTCAATCCCACCTTCATTATGGATTGTGTCCCATATCGTCGTATCACGTCCCACGATTTTTCCATGAAGTTCACTCGGCTCCAGGTTGCTCCTGAAGTTTGGCACACAGCTCGCTCTGATCTCTCTCCTTCTTTTCCAGCGTCTCGATCGTCTCCGACGTCTGGATCTCTATCTCACTCACCCTCACTTTCTTCAAAGGAGGAGCAGCTGTTGGAGAGTCGACCGAGTGTGAGGGGCCTGGCCCATCACGCTGTCTCTTCGCTCCAATGAGTGGCTGCGCAGGTTGGACGGGTAAGGGCATCTCACCTAGCCGGTGGTCCCTTTGCTCACCTAGTCCTGGCTCACGAGCCAGGTCGTGGCCAGACATCTCTCCGCGCCTCCATCTCATCAATCGGTTTCGGCCTCTCTCGGCGGTCCCGGACTCACCGAAGGCCAACATCAACACGACTTCTGTAGGGCGATTCCCTCGACCCTCTCTTCCCAGTGCATTGAGGAGTGCGACCACAAACATCGCCAACCCCGGGTCTTCTCATGTAAAATCACAATCGATCAGCCGCTGATAGATCTCGTCTAGAGTCGCTCCTAGACTCGCTGAGAGAAATTCCATGAGTTCGTTCGTGTCACCCATTTCTTTTCGTGTTGATTCTTGATGTCGTGTCGTGTAATTTCTTTCTGTCTCCTCTGATTCAGTGTTCAGTAAACAATTTTCGATCAATAAAGATCTAAAAAACAGGTCGCGACTTAGAACCATCATTTTTGGATGCAACATCAATCAATTCTTTAAAACTCTCCATTGAAATTCTCTTTTTTAATTCTGATTTAAAATTTTAGCACCAAGGTGGATCGTCCACCTTTATCTTTGTCAGAGTAGCACGAATAAGCGCTGTCACCTTGATGACACAAACATAAAACATATCATAACAATAACATAACATAAACACATAAACATCACACACCTATACTATCATATAAAAACCTAATCCCTAATACTGTACCTAAAACCTAACCTAAAACTTGACTCTAATTCTTATCGAGCAACTTAATAAAAACCACTTATCGCCGAGCGCAATTCTTAGCATATGCTCAGATAGTATTTTTTATGTAAGTAAACTTCTATGTCAGTCTCTGAAAATATCACATGCACAAGAGCGTACAACTCTCTCGGGTGTAGCTTCCCTCTATTGGGATCATAAACTGGTAACGAGAGAGAGGTCACACCTCTCTCAACCAGGAAATCCCTAAGTCGAGTCAAGGCCAATACCAAGCTCTCCGGATTCACGTGTTGCCTATCAGTAGCTTTCGTAACCAAAAAACACAAATATTTCCCTGGTATCTGTGATGCAACAGGGGGCAACGCTATCATTCCTCCTACACCCGGCCTCTGTTTCCACAAAAACTCGATATTCTTGTACTCTCTTTTAAAGTCGGCCGCTAGTGCTGTTTTGAAGCTTACGTCCGCAGTTATCGCTATGGCGCACGTGCGTTCTGTGAGTATGAAATCGCTGTCCGTTATGACGATATTGTTCGAATAGTGGTTCGGTAGATCAAAATACGATTCAAAGATTCGTCCAAAAGGTGGTTTCTTAGCATTCTCGCCCTCTGTCTCTAGTTCTCCGGTTTCTCTTGCCGATTTCAATTTTTTGAGGTTTTCGGTGTGGGTGAGTCCTACCCCCACTCCCCGGACAAAAATATCCATCGACGTCCCCGTCGATCGCCCAAAGTCTAGGAGACCGAGGTTGGATTGTGGAACACGTAGAGGACCATCTGGGGCGACCCAGTTGGACTCGGTATTATCATGACTGAAGTATTTGACGCCGTCTCTATCGACGTCCTGAATCGTCAGGATCGTCTCTTTTGGATCTGTCGGCAGATCATGGAGCCATTCGAGCACGCGCAAGTTTGTTAGTTCTTGCTCATGAGTCTGTTCCGCTTCTGGTTCGAACTCCACTTCCGGTTCTGATCGATCGTCGATCCAATCTTGATCCATATCGTTCACAAGGTCGATTTCTTCTAGCATCGCCACTTCGTCCAGTCCCACCAGCGACTCTATGACATCACTCACTACCATCCGGTCTACAACGAAGTCCTCGCCATACGGATTGTATTTCTTCTGGTTTTTTCCTCTCTTGCTTTGGCGTGTTTCCATGGTGAGAGGAAAGTCAGGCTGTATTCCTTTGTCGATTTCGGTTTGTTCCGGGCAATCCCAGTCTTCTTCGGCATAGGGTAGAGTTTCATCGTCCACCTCTACTCGTTCAGTCAACTCGAGATCCAGTGGTAGATCGCAATCGTCCACCACCTCATTCCCGTCGTTCTTGTCGCGAGTACCCCTTTCATTTACTTCACAAGCAGGTTCCACTATTAAATAGTCTCCCTCTTGCATGTCCGCTGGGATGCACCAATCCTCTGACGAGGCATTGTGTGGTTTGATGTTCTCGTAATGAGCCGCTCTTCCAGTGCTCAGTCGATAAAAACGACCTCCTTGGTGCACCTCTGTTATCTGAAATGGACCACGCCATTTCTTTAATAGTTTCTTGGTTCCTTTTGGTGGAACCACTTCCTGGAACACCCAGACGTAATCGCCAACTGAGTAGGCTTTTGCATCGGCTGTCCTTTTATCAAACCTCCTTTTTTGTCTAATTTGCGCCTGTTGCGTATTCCTCCTGCATAAGTCATTGAGGTCCTGTTGTCTTCTAATAACGTCCCGCACGTACGTTTGCGGTGCTGTCCTCTTCCCTTCATATTCAGAGTAGAAGAACGTTAAAGGGAGTGCCTTTTCGTGACCCGTCAGCATCATATGCGGACTTATTCCCGTGGTGGAAAGCTCCGTGCTGTTGTAAGCACCCATCACTTGCGGCAAGTGCTTGTCCCAGTCATCCATATAGCGTGAGCAGTAGACTCTCAACATGGATACCAGTGTGCGATTCTGCCTCTCGACTAGGGCATTCGTTTGCGGGTGATAAGTGGTCGAGTGGGCCTGCGCTACCTGCGACCTTTTCATTAACTCTTTCGTGAGATCACCTACGAATGCTTTGCCATTGTCCGATTGGAACGTGATGGGGCAGCCATGCCTTGCTATCCACACGTTTATCAAATGATCGCACGTTTCTTCTGCCGATGCTGTCATGCAGGGTGCTGCCTCCGCATACTTCGTAAAATGGTCGATCATCACCAGCACCTGATTATAGCCCGTTGCTGTCATGCAGATTTTCTGATGATCAATTTGCACCACTTCGTTGAAACCTGACGATTCTATTGACTGTAGGGGGAACCTTAGTTTCCTGGGATCCTTTGCCTGTTGACAAGACAGGCATGCGGCTATCCATTTCTCACAAGCCTTCTTCAATCCCGGCCATTCGAATCGTTTTTGTATCCTGTTATACACTTTGTCCACGCCTTGATGTCCCATCTGATCATGTGAGCGAAAGAGCAATTCGGTCTGGTACAACTGTGGTAACACTATTGAATTGTATTTATAAAGGACCTTGTCCTCCTCTTTTCGCTTGCAGGCAACGATTCCGTCCTTATTCAGGTACAACAAGTCGTTTCGCTTCAGGTAGAATTGCTTCAGGATTTTATAGCTGTCTTCTTCCAAGTCTCCCTTGTCAGGTGCTCCATTCTCAATCCATCTCTTCAGACTGCTCGTCATTCTATCATTTCGTTGAGCCCTTAAGAGATCCGACAACCTGTACCTGGCTTTCAAATACGTCTTCACCACGTTCATCTGCCCACTCATTATCTCCGGAGCATGAGCATCGTCCATCAACTTGACACACCATATCTTTTTCAAAGGCGTCGCTTCTTGCACAGATGGTTCCAGATTGGTACGGACGACCGTACCATGTGGCAGCAATCTGGTTGAGCGTTTTGAAACTGCTATCAGCTCGAGCTCGTCCGCGGCATTATCTATCACAGTGACCTCTTCATCTGAGGTGTATCTGTCCCTGTCTGGATCCTGATGTGTTTCTCGGTCCAGCCCACGCTGCTTCCAGTCTACCAACAAGGAGTGGATTGCGATCTCTGACACATCGGAATTGGAAGTTGTTTCAGACGTGTTGTCCCAGGACTGGGGTCCCGAGTCAACACTTGAGTCAACTGATTCTCCAACATCATACCCCAAGTTGCCTGAGATGTTTCTCGACTCCCCGGACAAAACTCTGTCCATTGGTCGCTTTGAACCCGACTCCCCGGACAAAATTCTGCCCCTAGGTGGTCTAGTCAGCCTCTCCCCGGACAAGTCGTCCTGCACGGGCTCAAAGGTGTCTGACTCCTCAGAGGAGACGTCCTTGACTGGCTCGAAGGTGTCAGACTCCCCGGACATTGTCTCGTCCACGGACGAACAATCTGGGCTTGGCTCGTATTCCTCTTTTGCATCCGTGAAGTGCACTCTCCTCGTGAAGCTAGATTTCGATCTGATCCTGACTTCCTCAGTAGTTTGGTTCTGGTTCAATGTTCCATATTCAGTGAACGAAGTTCTCAACAATACTTCTTTCGGCATCGAGGTCACCAGCTGGTTGACGATCGACCTGCAATCCCGTTCAACGCCTCGGCTGCGAATGGACACTGGCCTCTTCTCTGTTCTCTCGGTGACAGTCAACCTCTGCATGGTCTCCATCCATTCACGATCATGCCTATTCACTTCCCTATCCAACAAGTCACGGAGTTTTCCCATGACGTCCGGCGCCACGTTCACCGTCTTATTCAATAAAGCGATGCTGTTTATACCCAGCCTGGTCAGTTCTTGCTGTACCAAGTTGGATCGGACTAGCAGGTCCAACGGAACGGGTTCGCCTCTGGCTAAAAGCTTTATCTCCGCGGCCGTCTCCACTGGAAGGTCAGGGTGTCCAGGTATAGGATGTCCTGATTTGTCTAACCACCTAGTAAGTGGCAGCTTATCGTAGGTTTCTTTGTCCAGAAAGGAAAACCCGTCTTTGATCTCTGATTGGTTAGCCTTTTTACTGAGGCTATCTGCGTTCTGGTGCTTGTCACGGGTACGGTGCTCTATGATCATGTGGTATCCATCCAGGCGCACAATCCAACGACCAATATAGCTTTGGTCCATCGAATAGGTTTTCAGCCAGGCAAGGGCAGGATTATCCACACGTAACTTGAAGGGAGCACTCCCCAAGTAGGCCCTGTATTTTTCCACGAAAGTGATCACCGCAAACATCTCCGCTTTTGGTGCGCCGTACTTCATTTCAGTATCACTCAGGACTTTACTCCCGTAGGCTATCGGACGAAGAACCGTTCTCCCGTTCCACTCCTGCTCCTTGTGAAGTATGCCCGATATCGCAACCACTGATGCATCCGTGTCCAGCACGATCATTCCCTTCTCTGTTGGCATGCCGAGGACCGGTGCCTCGCAAAGTTCACGCTTGATGTTTTCAAATGAAACTTGTGCCTCATCAGTCCAGGTGAACTTTTTGCCCTTGTTTCTCATCAGCCTCTGCATGGGGTATATCTTGTCAGCATACCCCTTGATGAACTCTCGATAATAATTTGCGAATCCCAGAAAACTCATCAGCTGTGTATCTGTTTTAGGTGCCTTCCAGGTCAGCACCGCTTCAACCGCTTCGGGATCTGGTCTCACTCCATGTTTGTCAACCAGGCGGCCCAGATACTTTATGGAATCCCTGAGGATTTCACACTTAGAGGGTTTGCATTTCAGACCCGCCTGCTTCATGCAAGAAAACACCTCCTCCAACCTCTCTATGTGGTCTTCTAAGGTTGGTGTTGCAATCACGACATCATCGACATAACACATAATGAGATTCCCGTATTTCTTAGTGACGCTCGTGAGTGCCTGGGCCATCAGTCGCTGGAATGTGGCCGTCGCGTAGCACAATCCGAATGGCATCCTCTTCCACTGGAACAGTCCCAGCTCACACGCGAAACCTGTTTTCTCTCGATCTTGCTTTCTGAGTGGCACTTGCCAGAATGCGGAGCCCAAATCCAACGTCGTGAAGAACTTAGCGTCTCCCAGCTTGGATAGGCTCTCATCGATGCGGGGAATCGGGTATGCGTCCTTTATAGTCACTGCGTTCAGATAACGGAAATCACAACAAAATCTGAGTTGTCCCCCTTTCTTTTTCGCCATGACCACGCCACAAGCCCATGGGGACTTCGACGGCTCAATCATGTCGTACTCCATTAACATTTCAATTTCCTTCCTACACGCTTCTGACTTGTTTGGGGTCATTCTTCTCGCCCCTTCCCTATGAGGTACCGAGCCCTCTTCTATCTCAATCTCGTGCTCTACAAAATTGCAACAACCTATATCGGCCTTATGCTTTAAAAAAACGTCTGCGTTCCGATCTAGCACCGCCCTGAGCGAATCTAGTTCCTTGTCAGATATTTTACCCTTCAGATGTTCTATCTCAGGTAGGACAGGCCTAGTCGCTGCTAACTCTGCTTCCGTCGGCCTCTCAGGAAAGTTGGAACAACTAGACAGCCCATCATCTGTTTCCGACTTCATTGAAAACAATTTCCTAGAAGATTTCAATTCAATTACTCTTTTCATTATACATTCTTGGTTCGCATGTAATGGACATTTAGTTACATCAAACTTCTTCAAGTTCTCCACACTCAGAAAGTCTGTGTTCAGAGGCAAAGCGTAGCCAAGTTTCTTTCCCCTCTGTATTGTCACTGTTGTTGCTTCTGTGTTCAATAACACACTCACACACAGTCCGCTCTGAGTGAGTGAGAAGCTTCTTCCTAAAATAGCCGAGCTTTTACTGTTTGGATTTGGTACCAGACACACCTGTCTGTCATTGCTGAGTTCATTCAAGTTCCTCATCCTAAACGTCGCTACTACGGCTTGGTTCGGTTTTAATCTAACTTTTCGATCCAGAAAAATCGGCACCTTGGCCTGATTAATTAAGATCTTATTAAGGGGTCTTTTCTCATACTTTCTTTCAGGATCCTTGATCCTAATCAATCCGTCATTGAGATCAATCGTGACGTCAAAGTTGCGAACGAAATCCCTTCCTAGGATGAACTGGTCGGATTAATCCAAATTCTCTGCTACTAGGAAGCTCATCCAAAGATGTCTTCCTCCGAGCTGCAGTGAGATGATCGGGGTTCGTCCGGCGACATAGATCGCTCCCTGATTGGCAGCTGCCAACCTGATGTTTGTCGGTATGAGATCCGATCTTTCGAAACCCATGTCGGTCCAAGTTTTGACTGGCATGACACTAACCACTGCTCCCGTGTCTAGCAGCCCCTTTACTGAAAGTTGTCTACCTTGCACGTCCAGAATGTGTGCGGCCAGATCGGCCTCGCAACCAATATGCACCGCATCTTGTTCGAGCATCGCGTTGTGTCCGATTCGTCTGACCTTCAGCTCCTCTTGACCAATGTATATCCGGCCAACCTGATCGTTCGCATCAGTTATGTGAGCTTTCGTGTAGATACTGATGCCATCCACATTCATCAGAATCGGGTAAGGGCCATGGACATCGATATAATGTCCGTCCACTTTCATCAGCCTCGGACCTCCCGTTGTGAGCAGCGCTCGCACTGCCCTGGAGTCCAGTTTGGGATCCTTCTCCTTCAGGTAGTCGGCATAGATGTCCAGGTGGACTAGTGTAATCTCGGATGGTTCACTCAAGTTCTTGACCACCTGGTGCCCTGCGACTGAGATGATGGACATTATTTTGGTCCCCGCCTTCGTCATGCCGAAAGTCTTACCAGATATAACGTTCAGTTTTAGTCCCTGTTTCTTGGGCTCCTCTTTGTCTTCTACTTTTGTCGCTTTACCGAGGACATTAAGACTCTCCCGAAGATCTGTGCTTTCCAGCTCCGACCTTACCCATTGCTCCACTTCTTTCGTGGCAAGGTCCTGTTTGACATTCTGCAGCGCTGTCCTTGCCGCCAGGCCGTAATCCACCTTGAGTGGACTAGACGACTCTGCTTCGAGGTTCGAGGCTACCACCTCGTCAGGCCACGTCTTAACCTTTTTGGTCGCAAAGGTGCTCGGTGTCGTTTCCTTTCTCCGAGATTCAGCCTCGTTCATCAGACGTGCTCGACTGGCCTTGACACCCGAAAGCGCCTCTTCGTGGCGGGGATGTTTCGCGTCCGCTACTGCGTCCCAAAATGTAGTACAATCCGACTTGAATTGTCCCTCCAAATTACAGAAGAAACACCTCGGACCATATTTCATGATGAGCCCCCTGACGTACTCCTCATGATCCTCGTCGGTCGCGTCGGCGTCCTCAAGAAAGTGGCCTATGGCCTTCATGTTCTGTTTGTATGCAGAACACGCAGAAACGTGATGGTCCATCGAACCACAATTCGCGCACGACCTCCTCTTGTCCATGTCATCGCGAGGTTTGTACCAACTGGAATTCGCACCAGTGTTTGTCCCGCTATAGTTACCATAATTGCTGTAACGGTTTTGCGCCCTCGGTTTTATGAGTAAATACTCGCGTGACTTCATACGCAAGTCGTCAGGCGTGGGTACCTGGTCAAGCGACAGGGTGAAGTGAGTGGCCAACATCGTCTTCAACTCCTCACTCCTTACTCCATCCATGAACTTCGAAGCAATCGCCAAGTTTCGCTCGGATATTCTCTCATCCGGGTTGCTTCTCCTCCTGAGCAATTCAAGGTCGTCCAAGAATTTATCTATTGATTCTTCATCTCTCTGACGCCTCTTCTCGAACTTCACCATAGCCTGGTGCCCTTGTACTCCAGAGCCGAAACGATTCAGCAGGATGTCGAATATCTTGCGAGCGCTGTCTCTCTCATTGACTCTTTTCGCCATTACACAATTTAATGCAGTACCCTCCAGGTTGCTTGTCAGCGCGCTGCACTCTTGTTTCTTGGAGAGATTCTCTTCCTCCAAGTGTAACTTCATCACTTCTATCCAAGTATCAATGCAGCCGTCTGACTCGTCTTTATATGACTTCGGCTTTTTCAGTGTTCTTCTTGACCTCTCTCCTCTCTCGGTTGACTTCGAGAGCTTGGTGATGAATGTTTCAAGAGATCTGTTCAGAGGCTCAAACATCGAGGCATACATCGTTGTGTCTTGCGAGACTGTAGTCAGATCTGGTACTGAACTGACTTGTGGCACGGTTGGCAATCTTGTCTCCGGGGTGGCATCTGCCTCCGGCGGGACTGGATTCGTCCAGCCAGGCCTCTGCGGGGCTGCCCTTGGCCGCTCCTTGTTTCTATGTTCGTAGTTCGTTCTCGAGCCTTGCTGGGTTCTGGCACTGTTGCCCGTATCATCTCCAACATTCGCATTGCGTGAGCGTTCCCTTGAGTTGGAACGCTCCTGCCAACTACTCCCATTCAGGATCGCGTCAAGCTTCCGCATCATCAAGTCAGATTTAGCGTCCAACCTCCTTTCCAGGCCAGTCATCGTTTGGGCGTAGGTATTATCATGATCATTCAATAATCGCTCGATCTCTCTTGTCATCCTTGCCTCTCTTTCCTCTGACTCTCTGTTTGCCTGTGCCAGGCTCTCAGCCAGGCATTGATCGGTGTTACGAATCAATTGAGCCTGATCAAACCTCGCCTGCGACTTCACGTGCGTTAGCTCGTCTCTCAGATTCTCTTGACCCTTGTGAGCTCTCTCATCCACCTGATCTATTCTTTTAGTCATGTCCCGTCTCAGTTCATCCAGACCATTCATTACGCCAGCGAACATGTCACTTATGTCGCCAGTGGCCCCAAATGACGGGGTTAGTCCCATAGAAGATGAGGTCAAGGGCGGCTGCAGCCTGGTGCTTGAAGACGCACCGCCTCTTTGCTTGCTCATCGACGTCATTAATCTGTCGAAGGTTGACGACGCTCCCATCGTTATCCCATCTGACATGGGCCTGGTCGGCGAGGTTGATGACGCCTTCCTGCTCATATCATTCCTTGGGCACGGTGTGAAGTTCACATCCGGATGGGTTATCTCCGGGTAGTCATAACTGGAAGTCAAACCTACAGTTGGTAGTGACGCCATGCGTTCGTCGTACAAGGACTTCCAACTCTTCTTGGCCTTCGAACCCGTTTGTTCTCCACTCGGGCTTATACTCGACATCATCGCGTTGTTGCTCTGCTTGGCCAGAGATGAGTGGGTACTAGCCGAATGTGAGTATTCTCCCCTCCACCTGTGACTCTTGGTCTCCGATTTGGACATTCCCCTGTACAACACTTCCTCCCGAGGTTCGACCTCGGGACGCTCCGAGATCTCCTCTGTCCTCTCGGCTTCCTCCCGTTCGAGGACCTCGTCTGGCTCAAAGTCGGGTCGAATGAGCGTTCGCTCCCCTTCGTCAAAGGGATCCACCAGCGTTTCGCTCACAGGCTCGGCCTCGGCGCTCCGCCTTTGATTGCCATCGAGGTTTTTCTCGCTCCTTAGTTTCATTTCGCTCACTGAAAGATCAGGTTGACCTTTAGTCGATTCGTCTTCAGCAAACGCGTCGGAAGCGCTGCTAAACGAGGTTTGGCTACGCCTAGTTCTAAACTTCCGCGTGCTTCCCTTGCTTAGCCTAAGAATTTTAGTAGTCGATCCTAGCGAGTCCCTGCGCTGCATAGTTTTTAACAAAATGAAAGTATTCGTAATTTGATGGCAATGCAAACGTACCACAAACAAGATTTAGTTAAATCGCTTAACGCTGCCTACTCGATTCCGTCAGTATCAAAATCTCTCTTAGATCTCTCACGACTAAACTAGTGACTCAGCTAAAGTTACACACAGGGTCTACCCAGTATTGATATAATGCTAACTCAACCCGGATGTATAGTATAACAGTATCACTAAGTTTCCACAAGATATAATCGACACACAAAACACAATCGATAATCAGATAAGAATATCCTACAGGTGACAGCGACCTTTTGTCAGTATCAATTTATCGCCACACAATTTATCAAGTCACTGCTTTGTTAAAATTAAACAATCTTTAATAAAAAGCAGTGATGATTCAGAAATAGATAAATAAAACTTAGTCTTAAAGAAAAAGACTTCCCCCAATCGGAACGATCCGAAAGAACGAAGCCCAGGACACAGTCTTCTCAAGTGGTTGTGTGTCTGCCTAATACACCCACCGAGGTCTTCTTTTAGGTGTCCTGCGATTGCCCGAGCTGTCCTACTAAGTAGCTCAAGGCAACCTCTGATCGAAAATTCTTCAAATCTATGAAAAAGCTCTCCCACACTCGGACTGCTCCAAGTGCACGAGAGTAGGGAACAATTTTTCTTCTCAAGTGAGTGTGTATTTGCCTAATACACCCACCGAGGTCTTCCTTTATTTGTTCCCGGATTGCCCGAACTTTCCTATTAAGTAGCTCAAGGCAACCACACAACCAAAATCACAATCAAAAAATTTTTTTCTTTGTTCGGGTACTTCTGATACACCCAATGTAGAATCCAAAGTTGATCACGAATTTCCGGGTCAGAATGGGTTCTTATGATCCTGATAAGCACGCCTAATATCCTAATATGATCCTAATTAAATGGATATTATCCGTTTCCCAAATTGTCACAGAAAGTTTACTCAAGTCTCTAACAAGGAGGATCGTTGAAGGTTTAAGACACTCCGGAGGGTTACCTCGGAGGGTGTCTTGATCACCCAAGTTACCTCGGAGGGTACCTTAATCACCCAAGTTACTTCGGAGGGTCCCCCCAAATTTACTAAGGAGGGTCAATAAGATGCTTAATATGCTCTGGAGGGTTACTTCGGAGGGTACCTCCAAAATTTTCAAATTTTTCGATCTCGCTTAGAAGGTTCTCCCCCTCGCTTCAAAAAGCGTCAAAACAAGCTAGGAGCTCTAAGGGGAGCTGTTTTAACTTCTTAGGGTGATCTCGTGGAAATTTTCCACTAAGGAGGGTTGCTAAAGGGTTTAGCTGACTCCGGAGGGTCACCTCGGAGGGTTCCCCCAAAATCAAGAAAAAGGGTTATATCACCGCAGTAAAGCCTCTGAAAGCGGTCTACCTGACTTAAAACTAGGTTGGCTGACACGGTCAACCTTCCCAGTTGAATAAAAAGATGTTTTGATAAAATTTTCTGCCGCTCGGAGGGTTGCCCGTGATTTGGACCCTCCGAACCAACAAATTCTAAAAAATTTTTCTTTTCCGAAATAATCAACCCAAAAACGGTTGCGATTCAGAAAAGTGGTCAAAAACGTCGACTTATGGTACCAAAATTATCCCAATCGGATAACTAGTCTTTGAGAAATCGCAAAAAACGCGTTCGTCAAAATGGCCTATTTTCACCACCTATATAGGTTCTGAAAGACTTTTTCCGCAATTCCGGTCGAAAGTGCCTAAAAATACTTGAAATGAGCGTAACAGCCCTGTACGGCACTGGAATAATGCAAAAAACCGGACCAAAATTGGTTTAGAAACAAAAATTTGGTCAAAAACTATCAAATTTGGACCCTCCGATTCCTTCCTTTTCCAAACCTTAAGTCGTTAGCTCTATCCACGGAGCTACTCGGAGGGTTACCCAAAAATTTCTCTAGTAACCGAGCACGTTGTGCTAGCACGCTCCTAACGCAAAAAATTTTATTGCTCTAACTCTAAAAACTCAAAAACTCGATCCCCAAAACAGATTGACAAAATACAGAAAATTATCAAAATTTTGATCGAAAAATTTTCGTTTTTCTAACTTCTACTGAGTCTTTGCTCACGCGGTTTCTTTAGTGAAGGGGATCGAACTACGTAGCTACTCTCTATATAAAAGCTTTTTGCCTATCGGAAAAGCTCGGATATCCGAAAATTTGGGGGTCTACAGTTTGGTCGAAAATTGGTAATTTTCGACAAAAAATGGGTGTTTCTTGGGTCTAAATAGGAGATAAGTAATATATAATAAGGATAATAATCTATTAATAGTCGTTAATGAATAGTACTATACCCTCCTTTGCACCAAAATATCCGAATTAAGACCCTTAACTCGGAAATTTGTGATCGATGGAGGGTACAATCGGACCGCGCCAATCGTGCCCCCCACCACTTAAGTTTTAAGGAAATAGTACCCGAACGATACTAAAATTGTTTCAACGATACCCAACAGTCGTTGCGGATGTTGTCCTTGATGTCCCTGTTGAGTGTGGAACACGTTGATCAGCCTGCCACTCTACCCTCCGGTCACCGGCAAAATCACCATTAACGTGCTTAAACACTCAAATTACACTCGAGGGAGGGTACCCAACCCTTCACCAAAACACACAATCTTTCTATCAGAAACGATATAAATCAATCTGAAACAACAACAAATAGGAAGGTCAGATCACATCTTGTCCGGAAATAACATATAAACTGTCACTTTATGTTTTTTACTGTTTTTGGTCTTTTTTGGATTTTTTTACTGTTTTTTGTACTTTTTTGTTTTTAAATAATTATGTTTTTGGCTTTTTCTTGGTTATACACTATTTTTGTTTGGTTTTACGCTTTCTCTTTAGTTGTTTTTGGTCCCGGGACCTCGGGACAAGCGGGTTCATGACTTCCCACCTAACCCTCCGGCCCCCGGAATTTTCGGTGTTAACTAAGTTAAAAAGCTAAATTGTACCAGACGGAGGGTACGCACCTTCCCCCTAGCACAATAGCGGTCATTAAGACCTCTAACTCGGGCATACGCCCGGAGCGGAGGGTTCGTCGCTGAAACGCTTGCTGATCATGATGGTTTCATGCCTTTAACAGGCCCACCCAGGAGCGCCATAAAAACGTCTATGTAACATTCGCCCAAATATCACACAGCGACGGAGCGTAGAAAAAGTACCTATTAACGACTGGCAGGCGTCAGTTACCTTAATTCTACTCGTTTTTCACCGTCTCGACCTTGCAAAAAGTAGGGGAAACAATTGATCGCACATTTTCGGGAGGTCGTTAACAAAAACCAGAAAAAGTATGGGGCCCAAAATACTCCCTTGCGGGACACCGCTAGTAACTTGTATTGGTGACGAGTTTACTCCATTTATACGCACGACTTGTACTCGATTTGTCAAGTATGATTCGATTAGTTTCAGTAGCTTGTTTCTGATGCCCGTTTCAAAAAGTTTTTTTCAAAAGCATACCATGATCCACTCTGTCAAAAGCTTTACTGTAGTCAGTAAAGATTATGTCAACATCATGTTGACTTTCAATGCCCTGGTACACTTTTTGCAAAAAGATTATAAATTGGAGAATCGTTGATCGTCTTTTCCTAAAGCCGAACTGAGCTGCGTGAAAAAAAGAATGGTAATGATCGTAAAGTCGTCTAAAAATAATCCTTTCTAAAATTAATATCAGCTTTCGTTTGCATGCGAACACAACCACATAGCTGAGTCTCGGATCCTCAGACTACGTGATTGTCATTAAAAACACGGCTCGAACCACCTATTTCTATATGTTTTTGTGTGACAGTTTTATATTAAATCCATTGGAGATGGATTGACCCTTTCCTTTTTCTATCTACTCATGCTCTGAAATATTAAATAATAACGGTGTTAATTAAGATCTAGGACATTACAGCAGCTGTTATAGTCAGTTTTCACAGTCCCTTCACATATAACAGTCTCTGGGGGACCAAGCCTCCGCTCCCGTGATTTTCTTGAGATAACACTCTTATCTCCTATATTTCGTGTCCCGGGAGGGTTCCGTGGTATTTCTCTTCCCCCCACTGAAGCCTCCGTCTCCACAAATATCTGTCGCTAAGGTCCTTATCGTGTGTTCTTGCCACGATAAGAGGCTCCGTGTTTTTCTGTCTCTGATACAACTGTTCTTCACAATCTATATCGTGGTTCTGATTTTCGTCTTTTCTATTCAAAATGGCCGTCTTTTTTCTATTTCTCAGAAATGTTCTTCTTCCAATCGAAATTTTAAAAAAAAAATTCTAGAACATTCTGACCCTCCGTCGCAACACTTTTCTGTTCATAAGGCCTTTAGTCACTCTTTTTTCTGTCGCGGGAAGGTTGTGCTGTGTCATCCGGCAGAATGGCACAAGTTATCGATCTGGATTCACATTTTCACAACTTCGAACTGAGCCTGTCAGGCTCACTTTTGATACCGTAGCTGAAAATCGGGAGTCAAAAAACAAAACAACTGAATCTAAAATTGAGAACATGTGCCAGTCGGTCATATCTAGAAGTTTGACCTTGAGGGACACGAATATACGTGATTTTGGAGTGAAGTTTTATTTTTCAAAAAATCGAACGGAGCCTGTCATGCTCAGTTTTCTCGCGACAACTGAAAACATAAAATGAAAAATGAGAACGACCGAATTAACAATTGCGGGAAAGTTGTCAAATATATACAGTGGGAAATCGCTATTCGCAATTTCCATCATAGAAAACGAGAGTAGAGCTGTCCTATCTGATATAGGAGACCAAACGAACAAGAAAGCAGAGCCAAAATCAACCGGACCAGTGTGAACCTTCAACGGAAAGGCGGGCAAGTGAAGTCTCCCAATGGTCCAGAGTCAAAACTATATTCTTGAGTTAAAACTTACTTACCTTGATTGGGACTCATCATTAGAAAACTTCTTGAGTTACGTTTGATTATACTTATGCCGGAGTCGTTAATTAGTTCAATTACTCTGTGTCTCAAGCGTGCTGCTATGTGAGTACTAAATTTAGTTTTCTCGAGTGTGTTTTATGATTATTATGTTGAGATAAGGCGAGTTTTAGGTTGATCCATCTGAAATGGATCAAAGTTCCACTGTCTAATAAAAAATAACTTAACGGATTGTTCCGACCCTGTTTTTAACGGCGTTCGTGTACTTTGGGTATTTCGAGACCTAAGTATGGATAGGTTCTTATTTTCTAGAGTGGGGGGATATTTTGGTAGTAGCCTTTAAGCTGTAACGGGTTCTATTCTCATGTCGCAAGCGAACCGAATTAGCTCCGACCGTTTTTGAGGTAGAAAAACACAAGAGATAGTGTCCCTGACTCTTGATCCAATGGTTATAGGGCCTATTTTTCTTAAGCTTCATATGTGACCGAAGTAGGCGACTGTTACATAGTGTTTTTATGGCGCTCCTGGGTGTTTTTACGACATCATGACTACGGAGTCGAACCCATTTGACACAGCTCCGGGCTGCATGCCCATTCTAGAGTACCGGTGGTACGGTTCAGCGGGAACGTGTAAACCTTCCGGTTGTACCGTGATACCGAGAAAACTTCCTTGTATGCTCCCCGAACGAGGCCTAGCTAACAGAGTAAAGGGGGTAACTAGGGGGACAAAAACAAGAGCAAAAAGACAAAAAGCGAAACAAAAACAAGAAAACAGTATAGAAAAAGGAACAAAAACCATAAAACAAAAAAGACAGTGACTTTGATACCAGATCATTTGGATCAAACCTTTATATTAATTAAATAGTATACCCATACTGTTTTATAAGACCGATCGTTTCGATCAATCTAGCAATCTAAACCAGTGACTTCAATAAGGTGCCCGAGTGGGGGGCGTTGTTAAGGGTTTTCAGATAGCTTGCAACCTAGCCGGACCACTAGGAGACTTGACTGGAAAAGGTGACCAGCCGAGTGGGAAGGTGGTGCTGTTGTCAAGTGCAGTGCACGTCAAGGGGACAACCAGCACGGGATCACTACAACAAGAAGAGGACGCACAGGGGTGTTCTCAAGTCGGGCAAACGGGTATCGTTAAAATCCACATTACATTATAGGAAATGAGTGTAAAATTGGATAAGCGGAGCTCCATTGTTTTGAGGAAGTTTTTACACAATGTAACATTCGCCCGGAAGATACATATCGACGGAAGACAAAACTAAGTCTTAAGACGACTGGCTAGCGTCTAAACAGAGCTTTGCATGCTTTTCACCGTCTCTACCAAGCCAGTATTTTTCGGTGGTCTTTCTAACATCGGGTCGACAAAAACGTTACTGCTTTCGGCTTCGGTCAAAACACTCAAATTAACTAGATTACATGCAGAAATAGTGAGCTCATGGCTGGGTCTCAGTATCCCCAGACCACGAGGTCACTCCTAAAAACAGGGCTACTACTTATTATATTACTATTGTTTTTGTTCAGTAGATAAAAATCATCATCTCCATCGAAGATGGATCAACCCTTTCCCCCAACTCCTAGCTTCTGATATTTATCAAAATGAATCTAGATATTAATTAAATTCAAGTCAGGACATGACAGGAAGCTAAAAGTTTACGTAACAGGATAAAAGTTTCAGTTCCTTTACCCTTCCGGATTGATGAATCCGCTGGATCAACCTCGTTAATCCTGATTTCCCCTTAATCCGGAAGGCTGTCCTCCACCCTTCACCGTTGTCTGCAACGGTCTGCAACTATTGTAGCAGTACAATAGTTGCAACTCGGAGTGTTATCTGTTACTCTGTAACTCGCTGTCGTTTCTCAATCTCAATTCCGTAGTTGTTGTTAGCGCAGCTAATGTTGTTCTCTTTTTCTTTCTTGTTTTAGCCAAAATGGCCGTTTCTGACGTTTCTCAGAAATATGACGTCATTTTTGAAATTTTAAAATACCAGAATATTCCAGTCCTCACCGTTTGGCCAATCGTTCCAATAACGTTCTTAATTCTTAATAATCACCAATCCGGAAGGCTCGCTGCTAAAAATTCGAATTCTGCAGAGATTGCATTTTTCACATTCTGGCCGAATGTCACATACTCCCCGGACAGTCCGGTCAATGTCCTCATTGAATCACGCAATGTTCGTAAAATAGATACAGTGTCATCGAACAGAATTTACAAAATGCACGAAATTACTTTTATCTACGTCACATCGACTCACTGCAGAATACAAATGGCATCATACTACATCACTATAGCCTTCAAATTCTCTCATTAATCTGCACATTGAGGATATGACTTAAGATAAAACATATTTTCTGACTTCCAATGTCAATGTCCCGATTAAAACTTTCCTATTAGATTTAAAAGGTGTTGGCTTGCAGGACTGTCCTGCCAACCAACAAGCTAAAATTACCCTATTACGCTTTTCCCTTCGGAAATCTTGCTTGTTATTGTCCTGAATACTAAAACTAAGAAACTCTGTGGTTAGAAAGAACAATGAAACAACCTCCCTCTTCGAGAGATTACTCAAGCCTTCCATGTCACCACAAAGTGATCAGTTCTCCTAGCTGATTAAAAACAGTCATGCAGGCTGGAATATTTTAAATATACTCCTTCACTTAAGCCTTCCTAAATAAATAGTAAGTGAGTGTCTCTAAAGCCACTTCAACTAAAATCAAAATGCAAATTTATAAATGCAACAATTTCAAAACTCAACTTATGTTTCAGTTTTCAATTACAACTTGGTTGCTTGGTTTCTCACTTGAGTTTTTCACACACATAAACAATTCTGAGTTTTAACTTTTCTTCATCACTCCTTTGTTTTCTTCTTTTTTCGTCGTTTAGAAGTTCTAAAACTTCTAAATTCTTCTAATTTCTTCTCTTCTTTCGGTCATCCGTCAATGTTCCATCTCTTCCTCCTGTGATACTGACTCTGCACTCTCAGTTTCCGTATCTTGTAACACGTCGTTAGCTATCCTGACGCTACTGGAAGCCGTCCTCCAACACTTCTGCTCTTCCACCTTTTGTTTACAACAAGGTAGGGGATCCACGTTAGATTCTCTGTTCCTGCAGAAGCTGTTGTGGAGACACAACGTCACGTTTCTCTCCAAATCTTCTTTCAGCATCTCTGCCTTCTCCTTTCCACTACGTTCACTCGTCCTGGAAATTCTTTTCACAGCGGTGGTCACTGCATTCCGATGAGTCACGAGAGCTCGCTTGAAAGCTCCTGCTCCAATTTCCAGCTGATATTCACTGTACACCCTGCCGTGCTTCGACATATGCTTTTTGGCATACTCGTACAACCATGCAGTCATGCTAGCTCTGAACCATGCATCAATCGTTTTCTTGCCCATATCTTCCTCACTTCCATCGGAATGTTTAGAACTTTGCACATTGTCTCAAAAAGATCTAAATCTGTTAGACAATCTACCTTCTGCAACTGTCCTCTCGTCGGCGCCTCCTGTCTGTTATTTTCTCTCACATGAGCTTCCAGCCATCGTATCGCCATCATAACTCCCACTATCACTATCGTTACGGGCTGTGATGAATCTGGTAAACCCATGGAGAGCAGCTCTCCAGAGTCCCAGATCAACATCAGATTACTACGCTTGGGATACCACCAGGTCTGCAGCAAGCAGTGGCAAGGAAACTCGTCATGCGTCAACATGATGCTCCTCCAATTACGTTTTCCCGAAGCTTCTAGCAATGGTTCCACTTCCATCATCACTCGGTGGACTTCATCATTCTCATCTACTGCATTGTAATCTGTGCCAGTTGATCCTCTCTGTTTCTGTCTCTCAAAGTCACTGAAGTTCCCACTCACATATCCCATGAACTTCTTTCCTAGTACTGACTCCAATTCTTCTTTGGTTCTCTCTGGAACTGCTGAGAACATCTTACATAGTAACTCGTAAGACTTTTCAGACATTCTCGCCAATCTCTTACACTTCGGCACTGAGAAGGCTTGATCCACGATCGTTCTTGTACTCTTCACGTCTACAGCCACGAAATGTACAGAATATCTGCTCTTGCACATTGGAGCCAACGTTGAACCCACCAAATATCGTGCTCCTGATGGTCTACAATAAGTCTCACTGTGTCTGATGTTCATTTCTGTCTCGATTGCTTCCCTCCATTTCCCTATGTATTTCTGTTCAGTCTGCAGAACTCCTGGGAATACTTCTACACTGATGGCTGTGACCATCTCATGTTTCTGTTCTAGATTCAATAGTGACTCTAGAGAACCAAACATACTGTAAAATCCTAGTGCAGTCACTAGATTCACATCGGTTCCTCCATGGCAATCTGCTATCAGTTCCGTTTCTGTTCTAGCTTTCATCACTACATTTCCAAACAATACCGCCAATTGCTTGTGTTGTTTCTCCAGGGTCTTCACACAGTCCAAACCTCCACAAACGTGACCCTCCAGTCCACAGACTTCCGCCAGACAGCTACCAGGTTTGACCCAGTCTTCTGGTCCCCAGCCAGGCAACTCCACTTTATCTTCTCCGTTGCTCTTAGAGGCTGTTATCATCACGTTATATATGATGTCGAGGTCACGCAGGTTACAGTCTGCATTCATTTCCCTCTGTACGTCTTGTGTCGCCCGTAATATTGAGTCAGCGTTGGGACTAGGACACCATGATGGCCTCATCAATTCCCACACTGTCATCAAGCTCGTTCTCAGTAATTCATCTGAGAATCCCAACCCAAACTCCACTCTTTTGTCGGATTTTGGTACTGAAGGTGCAGTCAGCTCTTCTTCCAAGACCAGTCCCAATTTGGCCTGTGGATTGTTAACGCCCTTAATCGTTACAATTCTGGACGTCCAGAATCTTAGCAACACCGCCTGCTCATAATCGAAGAAGCAATCGCGTATGTCTTCACTCAGGAAAGGATTGTACGCGATCCCTATGATCCCGGATACGTAGCCATACGATTTCTTCTTGATCGGTCCACAGTATTCACTGGATTTCAGCAATGCTCCCATAGATTCTTTAGTGAGTCTCAGCTCTTTGTTTGAGAATCTCCTGATTTCGTCTATCTTTTTCATGGGTTCCAACTCCTCAGGTTCTTTCATGTTCACCCTCATCGGTTTACTTTGCTGCATATCCAGCAGTGCTAGCAAGAATAAGACTTTCGTTCGCTCATCGCCTTCCCTCAACATTTTAACACAAGTGTTTAATGCAGGTACTGAAATCTGCTCTATCAGGAATCGAATGAAACAGAGAGCGTCTCTCCGCTTCGCACACGCTACTGCTGCTCCCTCCTGGACTATCAGATCCCTCAGGTTCGTCATAAGGAAAACCTTTTCCTCTTTTGATCTCTTCCTTTCTTCTGAGTCATATTCTTCGCGAATCAGTCCCATCATGCACCAGGCGAACCTGAGTTGTGACTCTGTTCTTACGTAAGGTACTGCCACGAGAGCATGTATCCTTGGCATAGTCCTCATTTCCTCTTCGAAATACCTCAACACTACTGCTTTCCATGGAAGGCTCACCAACTGCTCGATCGTTTCCGCCTGTATGTCAGACGACGCCAAAGTCCCGTACGCCTTCTGTTTGAGGGTGGTGCCTTGCAACATCGTTTCTAGATAACCCTCCATGGCTTTTTCGTCTTCCAGGGCCATTACATACCCTCTAGCCGAGTTTCGGTATTCCAACATCTCCATGTATCCACCGGTGGGTTCATCTATCGACACAGTCTCCGACACTGTCAGTCGGTTGTATTCCACTGGTGTTAGTTGTCCTGCGACACTTCCCTTTCCATGATTCATGGGAGATGGCTTGAAGTCTTTCATTTTGCTCTCTCCACATTGGCTGAGTATTTCCATTTCTAAGGCTGCTCCAGTCAGAGTGCGGTCACTCCTTTTGGATTTATAACCGGTTGACTTTATCCCCGTCATGAGAATGGGTGGCACCATCGCTATATCAGTTAATATTCTATCTGTGCCAGACAATCGATAATCACCTTGCCCCAAATCCATGACCTCCTCAACTCGTTTCCTTTTCGCTGAATTACCAGCTTTCATCGATATTTCTGAATCCACCTTCGTCTTTCCAACTCTCCTCGGCATTACTCTGCTGCCTAACTTCATTTTCATCGCATTGATTTTATCAATCACCATTTTTGATCGCATCGTCCCTCTCCTGGTTCTTGACAGATACACCACCTCTCCTTCATCGTCCTGCGGTGTCATCTTGATGGGAGAATTCGCTTCACTCTCATCAGTGGCTGAGTCGATCAACAACTCACTCAGTCTCCCCTCACACTCATCAAGCTTGTCAAGCACTTCTCTCATCAAGGGTTGGTTGAGACCCGTTTTTAGAATAGACTGAGTCCCATAGCTTTGAACCACGGTCCAGACTTCTTCCATAAACGCCACTCTGTCCAGCTTGCATCCCGTCCTACTCTCGTGGTCTCGGTGATGTACTTCCCATTCTTCTTCGGGCAGCGTTCCCAAGAAAGGTACTCTGGCTGAGGCCTCTATTTTTCTCCTCCGAGGTGATTCCATAAGGATTCTCTGGTCGTTATTTCTTGAATTGCCAGGAGAGCTGCTCTCCGGCAAATTCCGTTTCATTTCCATAAAGGCTGACGGAAGCTCCAGTGTCGAGATGCCTTCATCCGCTGGCTCAGTCGTTTCCAACGTGTCTGCATTATTCTCGAGATCACTGAAGATATTGAAATCCAGGCTGGATGTTCCTCCTGTCGATGCCCTGTCGTCTTCCCCACCAGCTTGATCTTGTTGCATGGGTTCTTCGGTTTGACGGCTTCCACTCTGTCCGTCATTTCCTTCAGATTTATCTTTGTTCGGGCTCGATGGTCCTTGTTCGTCATTGTCGGCTTCTTCCTGGAATCTCGGTATGAGCAGTGTACCGGCCGATTTATCTTCCTCTTCTCCATGGACCACTTTGATTTCTTCGCAGCCGAAGGGTGCTAGAAAAGTTCTCGTCTGCAATATTCCTCCCACTTTCATCTCCTTTTTCACACTGGTCAGGATTAATGAGGCTTCAGGCAATTCGGTCCTGCCTCTCATCCTCATCGGAGCTAAACCTAATCCCTTCCATTCCTCATCAAATCTTCCAGGCTTGGTAGTTGCGGCGTTGCTTATTCGCCTTCTCGTCGCTTGATCCGTGTATGCGAATCGTGTGTACTGTAACACGGCGGCATTTCTCCCTACAAAGTATGGATCCATGGTTCCCACGAAATTCCCTACTCTCCTTTCATTGGCTTCGAATGCTCCCAATCTAGGAGTCTGTACCACGGAGACTGCTGCGAGCAACATCCTTCTTATCAGAGGGAATTCAGGGATTGCCTCCGGCAGCTTCTTGTAATCACCCCAGTCCATCGTCTCTTCTCTCACTTTGTGATATGCTGCAGTGAGACGAGGCACTCTGGTTATTTCACCATTCGTTTTATCATAGGGCCTCAGATTCCAAAGCCTTGGAAACACCTCGATGTGTCCTCTTTCTACTTCTCCCATGCGGTCACGGAAGTGACGGTCAAAATTGATGACTGTCGTCTCTGGCTACGATATTTTCGCAAATAATAGATCTTCACTCATGAGCTCCCGCAATGTGTGCTGCTCACACCAGTTCAGTGTACTACCGTCCACTGCCGATATGAGGTTCAGGTGCAGCACCGACCTCCTATATGCTTCCACTTTAACGTCAGGGAACGCAAACGTGACTGCTGGTCCATAGATCACTGTCACGAACTCCGTGACTCCTCTGATCAGCGCCAAGGGATCGGTTCTCATAGCCAAGCTCAGATCAGTTAACAGTGGCATGCCTCCAACATGTCGTTTAACATCTTCTTCTCTTTCAATCGTCTCGTCTTCTCCCGTTCCAAAGCGATTTTGTTGTAAGAGATACTGGATAAGAGTGTGTCTCAGGTCTCTTATCTTGTCCCACGAGTCCGTGGATTTCTTCATATCCAAGTTCCTCACTCTCTCTTTCATCTGCTCTGGACAACGTGCCAGTTCCATTAGTCCTCCCAAGTTTCCGTGGGTAATTGCGATCAATGTCAGAAGTCCATCTAGCCGCAGGTTCTGAATTCCATCGGTGAGCAGCATCGCCGGTCCTTTCACGAAACTCTCCGCTCCGAATGTCACGAATAAGGCTATTAGTTCCACTATCGATACTCTCACCACTGCTTGAAGGAATTCCTTTATCAAATAGTGCGAGACTTTCGGATAGATTTTTGCCAAGAAGGACGCGGTCCATCCGGCTCCCAACCCTTCTAGCATGCTGTCTGTCCTTTCAAAGCCCTCCTGTCCTTTCATTTCCTGGGTCTAGAAGGTTTCCAGAGTAATCTGACACATTCTGTTTACAAACTCGGCAGTCTTTTCTCCGGCATTTTCCGCCAGGTTCACCTCCTTCAACAAGTAGGCATGCATCTTCGCGATCATCACGGGGCCTTGCTCAAAAGCATCTGCACCCAATGCCGCTACTCTAGGGTTCAGGTGTAGCCACTGGTAGGCTTCCGGTTTGGTTCTCAGAATCATCGCCTCCAGATGAGCTCTTGTCTCCAGTGAATTTTTCCTTCTTGTGTCTTCACCTGTCACTTCCATTGCCCGGAACCATAAGTCGTTGGACATTGCCGCGATCACTCGATGGTCGTCGTCTATTCCCGGTTTCAGTTTGAGTTGTCGACTGAAATTGGACAGTTCCAACCCCAGCACTTCGTCCAACACTAACATGTGTAGCGCGTGATCTTTGAATCCTCTCATCGCATTTGAGATATCTGACCATACTGCAGGCAGTTCAGACTTAAGTGGCCTCAGATTCTCCATTTCTATCAGGCGATTCGGAGCTGATATGATCACATCATATTTTCCTTCCGAGAGCAAGGCCACAATTGCATACACGAATCTCAGTCCATCCGGGAGATGTGCATATCCCGGAGACAACGCGAATACTACTCTCAATGCCACTTTATTGAATGACCCCTCCTTCGTTGCATCCACCACTTCACCCATCGACTCAAGGATGTCTTTTATCGCTGGCCATACTGCGTTTTCTGCTGTTGTAGGATCTCTGAGTCTGCTCAGAAAACCTCTACTGTGTAGATGGTCATTAATGCCAGCAAACACAATTGTAATTGGATTCATGTCCGTCTGCCTTTGTACCCCTATAGCCAAAGATACTGATTGCAGTAGGTCCAGGTCGACCGCTGCCAACATTATGACGTCCGGCCAAAACAAAGACTTGGAAGTGTACACGAACTCTGAATTCGCTACTACCATAATTTTGGCCTTCCTCATCTCTGCTTTGTCATAGGCGGCGAAGATGGTTTCATCTTTCTTTATCGCTGTCAATCCGCCATATCTCTGGGCATCACCATCTTGGTTCACTAGTTTTGGGTACACTATTTCC
Source organism: Symsagittifera roscoffensis (assembly GCF_963678635.1). Classification (NCBI taxonomy): domain Eukaryota; kingdom Metazoa; phylum Xenacoelomorpha; order Acoela; family Convolutidae; genus Symsagittifera; species Symsagittifera roscoffensis. The sequence continues at coordinate 21,693,039 of NC_087062.1, read as the reverse complement.
TTCACATAACCAGGTGGTGTCGTCAGCTGCTTGAATATCTTCACGTGTTGTCCAATCGGCGCTCTCGTCGTCAGGAATCTTCCTGGTCTCTCTTCACGATTCCCCTCATCATGGTTCAACCTCACATCTTGCAACGGTCTCGCATTCACTGGTCCCATCGTGTTGTTAGAGGGCAGTCCCTCCAAGTCAGCAAATCTCAAGGCCGTCGTGGAGCTGAAATTTATGCTAGCGGCTATCAACCAGATACGCCGGTTATCGAGTACAATCTGCTGACGGATAGCATCGCTCCATTCAGCATCCTCCTTGCATCTTCGATGAAGCTTACTCTCTGAAGATCCAGCTTCATTAGTTCGTCTTTGTATACATGCCAGGGAGACGGTATGGGTCTCGACCACATCAATGAGCCTCTGCTCGGTCTCTCCTCTCGACTGGTACTCGTCGTCTCCGATCTAGTGTCCGATCTAGATGTGCCTGCTGTTTCTTCGATTGGGTTAACAGGTCCTATTCTTCTCCTAGGATGAATAGTCCTCCTCATCGGTGCTTCTCCCAATCGATCCTGTACGTCTGTTCTTCGACCTGGTTCGCTGGAGCTTTGTTGCCTGTAGTTTGTGACGACCGGGACCGTACCCAAGCGTGTTTCCAAGCTAGGAGGCACAAAGGTGGTAATCACCGCGTCACTCACTGTTCCTTCTTCCTTCAGCACTCCTGTGTCAAAGAGTTCTGCTTCCAGCTCGTCCAACCGCTCTTGGAAGACTCGATTCAACCAAGCTTGTCCTTCAATACTGTCGAAGTGTATGCCATCCGTGGTCAGTCTGGCTTGATCCATGGCTCTCAACTCATGTTCGATGTCCATGAGGATCATCCTTCCGGCATTTCGACTTGCTAGGTTCCTCAAGATGTTGTTCCATCTTACGACGCCCTCGTTGTGTCTTCTTCCTGAGGCTGTCAGGCTTCTCGTATTCATTGGCACAGTGCAAACGGTCAGTACCGCGCATCTGAATTTCTGACAGAGGGTAGTAAACAAACACACCATCATTGACTCCCATAGTGCTTCCTTCTCGTCTGAACCTCTGCAGATGTCATTCGTCCCAACTAAGATCATCACATTGGGAATCCTCCCTGGATTCATCAGTTCCACCATCCGATATAACTGGGCTATTGTCGCTCCTCCAAAGGCCATCACCGTGGTGACCCACGAGGTCCTCAAATTCGACAGCACTCTGACCAAGCAGTCTCCCAATATCAGATGAGATGTCCCGAGTGGTGGTTGCTGCAGGTTTACAGCCGGGCTCCAGATAGCTCGATTGAAGCAGGCCCTCGGATCTGTCTCCGGAACTCCCGTGAAGTTGTATTTCAATTGATTATTCTTCTGCACGTCTATTATGCGAGACACTTTCTTCGCTGGCATCTTTCGTACTTTCCTCTCTGGGATTCTCGAGCTCCCCATGAGTGGTGTCACGTTACTTATCCCTTGTCTGATCACGGTCTGGGAGAGTTGTACTCTGCCCGTATCGTCAATCGTTCCATAGAGTGCAGTCACCCGGGAACATGGCGCATTCTTGTTAGCGACCAGTCGTCCCGCTGTCTCTGTCAGTTTCCTCACTGTCTGTTCTACGACGGGGTCACCCAAGGTGTCACTAGGATCCGGGATCGTTACTCGGTTTGTCTCTACTGGAGGTCGTGTCTCCGTTGTTTGACTCATTTCTCTAGGCGTCAAGAGCTCCATCGGGGACTGCCCACGAGGAATATCCCTTGCAGGTATCACTTTCTCCACGGCCGTTGTCAACGCCATCTGCTCCGATCGCTCTTTGTATTCCTGCCTCAAGCGCTCAATCTCTTGACCCTGCTTTTTGTTGCAGTCTTCAAACAACTTTCTCCACATGCCCCGATCTTCCTCCATCTGGAGCATGCTTCTGGTCATCTCGTCCAGCTCCTTCTTTGTACTTTTCAGCTCATCGTTCATCTCATCCAGATCTTGCATGGTTTGGTTCGTCTGAACCTTCTGTGCTACTTTCGCCCTTTTTGGTGGCACAGCTGCTCTCAGTGGTGAACCAGACGAGGTCGCCTCGCTGTTCATCTCCCGATGCATTCTCGTCAGCCCAGGTTTGGGCTTGGAGGGCATTGGCATCTCACCTGGTTGGTAAGTCCTAGAACTTCCCAATCCAGGCTCATTCGCCAAGTCACTCCCTGAGAGAGCCCCGTTTCTCCACCTCATCACTCTCGGGCGGTCTAGTACTCCTCTTTCTCCATATGCTGCCATCAACAGGACTTCCGTGGGGCGATCCCCACGGTTGTCGTGCCCCAAGATGTTGATCAGGGCGGTCAGCAACATGACTACCTCTGGGTCCTCCAGAGCGAAGTCTCGATCGATCAGCCGACGATAGATCGCATCTATCATCGGTCCTACATATGCCTCTGCCAGGTCCATCAATTCATCCAAGTTGAAGTTGTCCATTCTATTCTTTCAGGTTTGATTTGATTCGATTCGATATTTGACTCAAGTGAGCTATTAATTGATCAATCAGGATCTAGAAAAGAAGTCACAAATATCACACTTGTCTGATTCACCTTAACATATATCGTTAAAATTTGCTTAAAAACAGTTCAGATAAAAAGATATTTGTCCTAAAATTTATTAAAATCAATTAAAATTTTGAAATTCGACCTAGGATTGGACATTCCAAACTTTGGATCTATTCCCAAGATTGTCATTTAGTTGTTCATGGTCACTAACCCCTACTTACCCATGATCTTAATAACCTAACACATAACATAACATAACACACATATCACATTTTACATACAACTTAGTCTTTGGCCTAACACTCTCTCGCACATCACTCAGCCTATACTTAAGTAATATTTCTTATGTAGATATACTTGTATGTTCGTATCAGAGAATATCACGTGTACAAGCGCGTACAATTCCCGAGGATGCAGTCTTCCTCTGTTTGGATCGTACACTGGAAGCGAGAGCTCCTTCACGTCCATTTCGACAAGGAAGTCCCTCAGCCTCGTCAAAGACAAGACTAGGTTCTCTGGGTCCACGTGCTGTTTCTCCGTCGCCCTCGTTACCAAGAAGCACAAGTATTTTCCCGGTATCTCCGACGCCGCCGGAGGTAAGGCTGCTACGCCCCTTATCCCTGGTCTTTGCTTCCAAAGGAATTCCACGTTTTTGTATTCTCTCTTAAAATCTGCCGCTAACGCTGTCCTAAAACTCATGTCTGCTGTGATTGCTATCGCACATGTTCTGTTTGTGAGTATGAAATCACTGTCTGTTAGTATTATGTTACTTGAATATTCATTTGGTAAGTTAAAATATGACTCAACTACCCTGCCTATGTCAGGTTTCTTAGGTTCTTCGCCTGTCTCTGCTTCTAAGTCTCCTGTTTCTCTCGCTATTCTCAATTTTTTTATTATCAAGTTTTCAGTGTGGGTAAGTCCTACCGCCACTCCCCGGACAAAAATATCCATCGACGTCCCCGTCGATCGCATACCGGGTATCAAGTCGAGGTTAGAAGCTGAAATGAGTAGTCGTCCTTCCTGGGCAGCCCAGGAAGGATCATCTCGTTCGGTCTTGATGTATTTCATGCTTTCACGATCTACGTCTTGAATCGTGACGCTGGTCTCCTCTGGATCCGAGGTCGTTTCATTCAGCCACTCTAAGACACGCAGGTTCGTCAAGTCTTGTTCATATGACTGCTGTTGCTCGTCGTCGAATTCTACCTCGGGTTTCGACCAGTCGTCAACCCACTCATCGTCGTGATCATCGACTATGTCAATGTCTTGTGACACAGTTATTTCCTCTAGACCCACTACTTCCTCCACTATCTTCTTTAGATCTATCCTATCCACTACAAAGTCGTCACCGTAAGGATTGTATTTCTTTCTTGGTCTCGTCCCGTCCTTCTGACGAGTCTGTATGGTGAACGGAAGATCCGGTTCCAAGTTCTTGGGAACCTCTATCTGTTCGGGATCCTGCAAATCTTCCTCTGCGTAGGGTAAGGTTTCATCGTCCGCTTCGATCTGTTCGTTTGGATCCAGGTCCAGCGGTGTATCGGTACCTTCCTCTACGACTTCGTTTCCATCGTTCTTCTCCCTGGTGCCTTTTTCATTGACCTCACAAGCAGGATCCATCATCAGATAATCCCCTTCTTCCATGTCTGCAGGTATACACCAGTCTTCTGTCGATGGATTGTGTGGCTTTATATTCTCGTAGTGTGCGGCTCGGCCAGTACTCAGTCTATAAAAGCGTCCCTCCTGATGCACCTCTGTAATCATGAAGGGTCCCCTCCATTTTTTTAGGAGCTTTTTTGTCCCTTTCGGTGGTATAACGTTCTGGAATACCCATACGTAGTCTCCCATCGAGTAAGCCTTTGCACCAGCTGCTTTCTTGTCGAATCTTTTCCTTTGCCTTGCCTGTGCCTGCTGAGTGTTTCGTCTACACAAATCGTTCAGCTCCTGTTGGCGTCTGATCACATCCCTCACGTAGACCTGTGGGGACGTTTTCTTTCCCTCATATTCTGGGTAGAAGAAGGTTAAGGGTAAAGACTTTTCGTGTCCAGTTAGCATCATGTGTGGACTGACTCCAGTGGTGGAGTGTTGCGTGCTATTATATGCTCCCATCGCCTGTGGAAGGTATCTGTCCCAATCGGTCATGTACCTGGAACAATATACTCTCAGCATCGACACTAACGTCCTGTTCTGTCTTTCCACTAAGCCATTCGTCTGAGGGTGGTATGTCGTGGAGTGAGCCTGAGCGACCTGTGAGCGTCTCATAAGCTCTTTCGTAAACTCTCCTACGAAAGCTGTTCCATTATCCGATTGAAACGTCATCGGACAACCATGTCTTGCTATCCACGTATTGATCAGGTGGTCGCATGTCTCTTCCGCCGAGGCAATTATGCAGGGCACGGCCTCTGCATACTTCGTGAAATGATCTATCATGACCAGCACCTGATTATAACCATTGTCTGTCATGCATATCTTTTGGTGATCTATCTGCACCACCTTGTTGAATTCAGACAACTCGATCGATTGTAAAGGAAATCGCAACTTCCTTGGATCCTTGACCTGTTGGCATGACAGACATGCTGTTACCAATTTCTCGCATGCCTTTTTCATCCCAGGCCACTCAAAGCGCTTCAGGATCCTCTGATATACTTTGTCGATCCCCTGATGGCCCATCTGATCATGTGACCTGAATAATAGTTCTGTCTGATAGAGTTGTGGTAACACTATCGCGTTATACTTGTATAGGACTCTGTCTTCCTCTCTTCTTTTGCAAGCCACGATCCCGTCCTTGATCAAATATAACCTCCCTTCCTTCTGCATGAAGTATTGTCTCAGGATGCGATAACTATCCTCCTCGGGGTCCCCTTTATCCGGAGAACCATTCTCGATCCACCTTTTCAGGTTGCTTGTCATGCGATCATTTCTCTGCGCTCTTAGAAGGTCCGAGAGTCTCTATCTCGCCTTCAAGTATGTCTTCATGACCCTCATCTGACTATTCAGCTCGTTTGGCTGATGTCTGTCTTCTTCCATCTTAACGCACCAAATCTTCGCCAACGGTTGTGTTTCTTGTTCAAACGGCTGAGTCAGTCCTGACTACCTCTTTCTGCGGTAACAGGCTTATCGAACGCTTCGATACCGCTATCGTTTCTAAGTCATCCGCTGCGTTGTCAAAGACTCTTTCGCTTGGTATAAGGTAGCGATCGCTGTCAGGATCCTGATATACCTCTCTGTCCAGGTCCCTTGCCCGAGTTTCCACTAGTAGCGTGTGTATCGCTAGTTCTGACAGTTCTGATCCCAAACTCGAGTTCCTGTCTGAATAGGTGTCCATTCCTGAGTTTCGGGAATCATCATCCGTCGAAGAGGTTGTGCTGGAGATTGCACGCTCCTCCAGATCATGTCTGTGCCTTCTTCGCATCCATCTGAACTCCCCTGACAAAACCTTGTTCTCTAGGTCCTGTTTCTCATCAGGAATTTTCTCGTCTATCTCAGACTCCCCGGACAAATTTTCTTGTCCCGGGTGTTGATCTTGTGATCGCTGGTTCTTTTCATCATTCGTCTCCCCGGACAAATAGTCTTGCAGCCGATTTTGTTCTACCTTTTTACCTTCCTTATCCTGGTCCACGAAGGTGACGGTTTTCTTTCGCTTGCTGCTTCCCTGTTCTTTCTGTCCGTAAGAAGTACTGGTTAAAATCTCTTGGGGTATTGAGGATACTAGTTGCTGAACTATTGTCCTACAATCCCTCTCATTCTCTTCGTGCTGTCGTCTGGACGGCATGATCTTCACTTTCTTACTGACTGTTAGCGATGCCACCGCAGCTGTCCACTCGGGGTCATCTCTGGTCACTTCTCTTTCTAACAATCCACCCAGCATCCGCATCACTTGTGGTGTGACTTGCACCGTTTTATCCAATAATGAGAGGCTGTTTATATTCATGCGAGAGAGTTCTTGCTGGACCAGGTTCGAGCGCAGCAACAAATCCAAGGGGACCGCTCGTCGAACATTTGGAGGCTGTTTGTTTTCCAGTTCCGCCTGCCATCATAGTGTTGTCTGTCGGAGATCTTCTAGTTGCCGTTACTTCAGTTGAGATGTCGGACAGTTCCGACATCTCCTCTCGATCCAATGTCCCGGTGGAAGTGGCAAAATCATGGCCTTGTTCTACCGGAGTAGATTCACTCGCCAGCCTTCTGCCTCTCCCTTCCAGTCCATTTACTTCCTGGTTGTCGTTCATGGTATGGTCCGTATTGACCTCCACTTCTAACAGTTCTTTTCGCTCTTCTGAGGTCTTCTGACTTCTCGTTTCAACCATTCTGCCTGAAACCGTCTCCCCTTTATCGGACCGGGATCGCTTGATCCAATCCACAAAAGGATCGGTCATCGTTTTTCTTTGCTTTTCAGGTATGAATTTCCTAGAGCTATTACCTCGTTTTGGTATCCTTGACTTGTCTAGACTCATTCTCTATTTGTCACTTATTAATGCCTATACTTAACCCGATTGCTAGATACCTTATAGTTTTGTTAACAATAATAATGACACAACACAATGATTTTCACAAGATTCTATTAAATAGTGACCACGAATCCCTGTATGTTATCAGAGTACAGTTTGTATAAAATTTATTCACACTAACCGATTATCGGTGGTAAGATTTGAAAACTAGCACAATATGATGTTATCAGTCAATTTAAAAGATAGTGTACTCACTACCCAATCAAGCACAGTTTATGTTGATTTAAAATCAAAAAAATATATATATATTTAGTGTCAAACTATGAATACCTCTATGAAAAAAAAACGTATGTGTGATGTACTCTTAGTCGGACAAAACTTTGAAGGCAGTAATTTTCTCAAGTGGGCGGCTATTGCACCCACCGAGTACTGTGTTACCTATCTGCCTTCGGACTGCCCGAGCTAGACCTACTAAAATCCTCAGGGCAGTCACTTTTCCCAAAAACGTATTATGTTACAATCCACACCAATGAATCACGCTCTTTTTAATGTAGACTTAGTGTCGCGAATATCCAAGTTCGGATCTGTTTTGTTTTGGTCTGGTTCTTATTGAAAGGCAAATTACCAGTGCAGTCACTGATAGCTAGCCTGTGTGCTAATAACCTAATACCTCTCACTTTTTAGTCTTTCTTTCGTCTACCTAAGTTCTTTAATAAAATAATACCCCTCCGGATTGGCACAAGTAGGACCCTTCCGGACTGGCAGAATCTAGACCCCTCCGGATTGGGACCCCTCTGAGTTAGTTAATATAAGACCCCTCCGGATTTGGACCCCTCCGAATTTGAAAAAAAAAATTTTGACCCCTCCGGATTGGGAACCCTCCGGTTTTGTAAAAGTAGCTTTTCGGAGATTTCCTACTTTCAACCTATACCCCTCCGGATACGTTCTCCGATGCAATTTTGCTCTTTCAATTAACTAGGAAGGGTATGCACTACTTTCCTAGACCCTTCCGGATTGAAGTTAAGCCTGTTATTTGACAATTCACACTAACGGTGAAGGGTCTTATCGCTCGCCTAACTTCGGCTCTCTTAAGCTTTTGCTGTGCCTTTAGCCTACCCTTTTCGTCTAGAACAGCCTAAAGTTACTTTATTCAACCGCTATTACCTTTTGGTAGGGGTATAAGGGCTTTTCTAAAAAAATTTTGTAAAACGTGAAGGGTGTACCCTTCCAAACTGAGGAATTTGCTAAAAACAATCTCAAAAAATTTTCACGCTTACTTTTCCGAAAAACTTTTGTCCCTATCAGTAAGCTCAGCTAATTTCTGATCTATTGGTACCAAGATCAACTCGATATGCCCAGTATTTCCAAAGTTATTAACCAAAACGTCTTTTTCCTAAACTCAAAAATTTTTCTCTCTTATAGGTTCCGCCTAACTTTTTCCGCAAATCAGGTCCTTTCGACCTAAAAATTATTGATCCGAGCTCAAAAGGCCTATACTCTTCTAGTTCAATGCAAAAAACCCGATCTAAAACGCTTTTGCTGAAAAAATTTGCGAAAAGCTATGCTACCTGTACCCCTCCGGATTGATGAATCCACCAAATCAAACACGTTAAGTTCGATTTCTCTGCAACCCGGAAGGCTTTCGGGTAGCGGATTTTAAAACTTGTAGATTCACTAGTGGACGTTGTCCGAACAACTATCTTTACTGTTCTAACTCAAAAATTTCAAAAAATTTTCTAAATTTATAGTGTTTGGTTTTCTCAAAAATCACCAAATTTCGGTTCTCGGTACCAAAATAGTTCCAACCACTTCCGAACTAAACTCAACCGGTTCTATCTATTATGGTAGTGCAATTACGATGTAACAAACTACTTTAGCGCTTTTTTCCGTTTAAAAAATTATCGATATCTCAAAAATCGCGACTTGTGGGGGGATCAAAATATCGCTATTTTGACCCTAAAAACCGGTCTGTTTTCGTTGTTTTTCACTGAAAAACGATATAAGACTATTAATATAGGCTATATAAGTAATAATAATAGTAATACTATTCCCCTCCGGGTTTGTTTAATATACGAATTAAGGTGCTTAACTCGGATATTCGCAGTTCGGTGAAGGGTCACTACAGTGCAGCACTGTCGAGCCCCCCACAGATTACTATCTTAATTTTTGTACCAAAAGGGACACAAAACTTGCTAACGATACCCAACAGTCGATTGTTGTTGTCGTTGAGCCCCTTCTTGTTGCTCCTTGTACTGCTTGCCGGATCAGTCTTCTCCCAAGACCCCTCCGAATTGAGCGCAAATCAGCTGACCCTTCCGGATTGGGCGCAATTTATCATTAACGTGCTTAAATGCTCAAATAACCCTACAGTACAAGCCTCACAAACGGGCTACAAAACTGATCGTAACAATCCTGACTGATATAAATGCCTGTAACAACAATATATCTATCAACAACAAACGGGAGGGTCGGATCACATCTTGTCTGGGGGATGATTTCTACTGATTTTTTTTTACTTTTTTTTACTGTTTTTGGTTTTTTCGTATATTTTTTATGTTTTTTGTTTTTCTTGGGTACTATACTACTTTTTGTTTGGTTTTATATATATCTTTAAGTGTTTTTGGTCACAAACCATTCAGGAGATGACGGGACCGCGAATCCCCCCACCCTTCCTGGTTCGTGAATTTTTGGTCTTAACTAAGTTAAAAAGCTATTCACGGTAATCCGGAAGGCTTCCGCGTTCCGAACTACCTTCCGCCCCGGCGGTTTAGGCCTATTAAGGGCGTTAATGTGAGCATCCGCTCGGCGCGGAGTGCTCGTTAACGGTTCCGCCGGTCATGATGTTAAAAAGAATAACACCCATGAGCGCCATAAAAACATCTATGTAACATTCGCCCGGAAGATAGATATCGACGGAAGACAAAACTAAGTCTTAAGACGACTGGCTAGCGTCTAAATAGAGCTTTGCATGCTTTTCACCGTCTCTACCAAGCCAGTACTTTTCGGTGGTCTTTCTAACATCGGGTCGACAAAAACGTTACTGCTTTCGGCTTCGGTCAAAACACTCAAATTAACTAGATTACATGCAGGAATAGTGAGCTCATGGCTGGGTCTCAGTATCCCCAGACCGTCACTCCTAAAAACAGGGCTACTACTTATTATATTAGTATTGTTTTTGTTCAGTAGATAAAAATCATCATCTCCATCGAAGATGGATCAACCCTTTCCCCCAACTCCTAGCTTCTCATCTTTATCAAAATGAATCTAGATATCAATTAAATTCAAGTCAGGACATGACAGGAAGCTAAAAGTTTACGTAACAGGATAAAAGTTTCAGTTCCTTTACCCTTCCGGATTGATGAATCCGCTGGATCAAGCTCGTTAATCCTGATTTCCCCTTAATCCGGAAGGCTGTCCTCCACCCTTCACCGTTGTCTGCAACGGTCCTGCAACTATTGTAGCAGTACAATAGTTGCAACTCGGAGTGTTCTCTGTTACTCTGTAACTCGCTGTCGTTTCTCAATCTCAATTCCGTAGTTGTTGTTAGCGCAGCTAATGTTGTTCTCTTTTTCTTTCTTGTTTTAGCCAAAATGGCCGTTTCTGACGTTTCTCAGAAATATGACGTCATTAATCGAATTTTTGAAATTTTAAAATACCACAATATTCCAGTCCTCACCGTTTGGCCAATTGTTCCAATAACGTTCTTAATTCTTAATAATCACCAATCCGGAAGGCTCGCTGCTAAAAATTCGAATTCTGCAGAGATTGCATTTTTCACATTCTGGCCGAATGTCACACAAGCAGGCCTGGAAACAGGTCTAAGGTTTTCTCTCGAGAGGTTTAGCACCCGGCGCTTAAGGGATTTTTCGGCTTAAGACGGGGCTAAAGAGGGGGGAGGTTAGAATGGGGGCTGGTTAGGTTAGAGGTTGGCGGTTGTAAATTGTAAAAAGGGGGGACACGTTAGAGTAACTAATTGTTCGGCATCGTCGATTTAGTTACATTAGATACTTACACGCGTTGGTTATAAGAAGCGGAAATCCAAATTTAACATCGAGTTAAGGTAGGTACCCTGGTCGGATCGGTAGGGGGGAAAGGACATAGACAGTTTTTGTGATACCCCATAAGATCGCTAGCAGGGGGGAGGAAAACGCGTGGCAATCGGGTACCAGACATTTTTTCGGACAAAGGTTGACATTTGTCATTCTTGAATTTTAGGTGGGTTCATCTCTCTGTTTTTGAAATTTTTCCTGTTTAAATTTTTACGTTTTGGTAAAAATTTGTTGTTGGTATATGAACCAACAGGTAATCACAAGATACCTGCGAGGAAGTTAGGGTTTCAAATAGCCTGAAACAACGAGAGGGAGATAAATACAGGGGGGTCAGTATTTGGGTTTTGGCCATTAAGATAGGGATTTTGGGAAAAATTTTTACTAGAGCTCAAGTGGTGGTACACGGTACAGTGGTTCAAGAGTCCCCACAACGAAGAAGAAGAGATCCTATATCCAGACACTTAGTAACAAGTCTTGGGACAGTACCGAAGAAGTCTTGGGTTATTGCAGTCTAGGGACAGTCTTGGAGCAAAACGGTCTTGGGACAGTCTTGGGACAGTGTAGTCTTGGGACAGTCTTGGGACGGTGCAGTCTTGGGACAATCTTGGACCAGAGCAGTCTTGGTACGAAACAGTCTTGGGACACTGGTCTTTGGACAGTAGTCTTGGGACAGTAGTCGTGGGACAGTGGTCTTGGGACAGTGGTCTTGGGACAGTGGTCTTGGGACACTAGTCTTGGGACAGTAGTCTTGGGACAGTAGTCTTGGGACAGTGGTCTTGGGACACTAGTCTTGGGACAGTAGTCTTGGACAGTAGTCTTGGGACAGTAGTCTTGGGACAGTAGTCTTGGGACAGTAGTCTTGAGACAGCAGTCTTGGGACAGTAGTCTTGGGACAGTGGTCTCGGGACACTATCCTTGGGACAGTAGTCTAGGACAGTAGTCTTGGGACAGTAGTTTTGGGACAGTGGTCTTGGGACACTAGTCTTGTGACAGTAGTCTTAGGACAGTAGTCTTGGGACAGTAGTCTTGGGACAGTGGTCTTGGGACACTAGTCTTGGGACAGTAGTCTTAGGGCAAGGGTCTTGGGACAGTGGTCTTGGGACACTAACAAGAAGTACTGGGATAGCACTGAATAGTCTTGGGACAGTAGAGAGGAAGTCTTGGAACAGTATAAAGAAGGGGGGTGACGGTACTAAAGAGTACTAAGACAGGTTGAAATAACCAATTTTCTATCCAGTCCTAAAGATCCGGTACTGAAGGGATCAAGAACATATAGAAATTTCAAAAAGCTCAGGAAACGTTGTTTTTAGTAAATTGTAAATTTCTTTTTATCGATTTTGTCAAAAGAGGTTTTAAACTTAGAGTAGAATTTTGTAGATACTAATACTGTAAAAAGGAACAATTTTAAATAAAAATAATGAGGCGGAGCAGGGTACCGGTGGCTGAAAAAAGATTTACTGAAGCGAAGACAAAGTATAACTCGTTGCTACGTAAAACGACATCAATGGGTCCAAAGGTAACAAAGAAGAACTTTTCAGTTAGCATGGTCAACACGAGGAGTAATACAGAGAACAGAGCAAAAGAGGGCACGGAAGGGAAACAAGCAGAACCCACCATCGAGATTGAACTAGAGACACCGGATCAAAGTGTGGATTAGGTGGGAAAAAAGACGACAGAGTCAACTCCGATGCCGAATGCGGAAGAACCTAATCCAAAGTCCATGGAGTTCTCACCGATAGACAATGTGGAAGACACAACAGGCAACACGCCAGAAACGGTGAAGGACGAGTCTCAAGCAAAAAGAACGTCTGTTACTGAAAGGATGGCGATAATGGTCGGAATGAAGTCGAGAGACGCAGCAGTGGAGGAGACGAAAGCCGGAACAGTTTCCACGAGAACGACAGACACCGACCAAAACGAGGACCAGATCAGGCCGGGAACAGCGACCAACAACAGGACAACCTGTCCCAACAACTGTCCCGACAACAGGACAACAACGGACCATGGAACAGCTACTCTTGAGCTAGGTGATTTGATGGCGAAGCTAGATCAGATAGACAAGAAACTGAAGCACAGCGAAGAGGATAGAGATGTGATAAGGAAGGAAATAAGAAACAACAAACATGAATACCTGGACAGCTATTTCAATCTGGAGAGCGACAGAGGAAAAGCTTCAGCAGATGTCGGACAAAGTAGATACCACTGATGAAGAGCGAGACAAAAACATCAGAAAAGACATGCAAGAAATGAAGCAGCGATATGACGCAGTGAATAGCCAGTTGGGGAGTTTGGAAACGAGAATGGATACGATGAGTAGAGACCAGGCTGAGAGCTCATGTGCAATACAGACAAAGTTAGACGCCATCTTGAGGAATTCAACGCCACAAGACAGGCCAGCAGCGGAGCGGACGCAAGGCAATAGAGTTGACTTCGTGGAACCACAACGGAACAAACGGCAGTCAACACCGTTACCATTACCCCGGGATGCTGTGAGTACTGCAGCGGGGGGGGGGGCGCAAAGCGATTATGAAAAGTGGAACAGCGAACACAACCAGTGGTCCAAGGGACTCCACGACTAACAACAACGTGGGACCGGATGTCATGACATGGGCAAGCACCTGGGAAATGATGAACAGGACACTGGAAGCCTTCGCCACAAGGAACACCGACTCGAGTGACAGAGGAAGCAACAAATCCAGGAAAACTTTCAAGAAACCGAAAGAATTCAAGGATGATTCAGACGGATGCATTGACACTTGGAACAAGACAACTTGAACGATGAGAGGCAAGCATGCACAGCGATACTGAGCAACTTGGAAGGCACGGCATTGAAATGCGTGGTTGCGAAGAAGGAAGAGGAACGCGATACAGCGGATAAAATCTTCGAAATATTGTTAAATCGATTCGGGTCAGGCATGAAGGGTCATCAAGCGATGATGCGATTTGAAAAAAGAAGGCAAAGGGACAATGAATCGATAGACAGGTTCCTAGATGATCTTGAGAGCTTGAGACGAAGGAGTGACCCGGAAGAATCTACCAATAGAAGGAACTTCAACATCGCCTCAAAGTTCATTGATGGGGTAAAGAGTGATGACTTGAGAACGATGTTAGCAACATACTATACATTGTCGAAAGACAGTGCACCAACTCCAGAAGAGATGAGGCAGAAGTCAAGAGAGTACATGCTAATGAAACCCAAGAAATACTCGTACTCAGATAACAGGAAAACGCAGGGGGGGGGAGTCAACCACAAAGGTCGTCATGGTACAAGCCCAGAGATGTCATGGACAAACTTAGATCATGCGCGAACTGCGGGTCAGCTGACCATCATATGGCGGATTGCACGACATACAAGCAGGGCATGAAGAGTTTGGGATATGCACCCGATGAGGAAGATATGAGCCAGATGGAGGAACACGAGTTCTATAGTGCCTTGATCATCAAAATAGGTGCAAGATGCTTCTTCTGCAACCAAGAGGGGCACTTCAGGATGGACTGTCTGTTGTTCTGGGAGGCAGTCAAGAATCAGAGTCATCCAAAACACAAGTATGCGTTAGCAGCGGTACAGAACCAGAGAAATAGACAAGGTGAATTTGAAACGAAAAGTCTGGAAATACCAAGTGCAGAACTGCCAACGAAAACAGTGAAAGCTGTAACGCAAGTTAAGAGTGCAATAGAGGCCACGGCAGGAACGCCCTAGAGATAAATTATGAGAAGGCGGTGGCGGAAGCTATCAATAAAGTGAAACAGGACCTGGCGGCGAAAGAAATAGAACAACGACTAACGACTGAAGCAAGAGATCGAAAGACAGAAAATGAACGAGGCATTAGGTTGCTCGCAATCAATACTAGAGGCTGTAGCGGGGTCGACAAAAAATGGAAACTGCAACACTGTAAAGATGGTGACGGGGAAACCATTCGGTATAACAAAGATCGGGGCAAGAATAATGTCAATAATCACCGTGGGCGGCCATGAGGTAACGAGGAGCTTGAGCGAACGAAGTGACCAGACAATAATGCACATTGATGTGTACGCCAATTACTTGAGTGGTATAAGCCCACAAACGACTTCTAGAGCATTGAGGGCACTACTCACGAGAGGGGGTAGCAAGTCAGTCCGAGTTGATAACAGGTACACAGAAGCTTATGGTCCGCATGAGGTGATGCTAAATATAGATGGGATCAACATCTATACGAAAACAATGATAACATGTGATGAAGATCTAATAGGCAAATCTACGTAGGAAAAGAAGAGTTGAAAGTGAGATCGATTGGACACTGTGCCATGCTTGAGGAAGATGCAATGCACATCGGGACAGAGGCAGATGTATCAGCACATGTGCTCGACATAAGTGGCAAGAATACTCAGTTACGTGGGTTACTTGATACGGGAGCGGTCTTGAGTGTCATACCAATCGAAACTTGGGAACGAATGGGCTTCAACAAAAATGATTTGAAAGACTCAAGAATACGGTTGTCAGCTGCAACATAGGGGCGCTGCGGGTGTTGGGCAGAACGCCGATCATAGCGCTAAATCTGGGGGAACGCAACCTTTGGATGAGCTTTCTTGTGGTAGAAAACCTAGATGAGTCTGACCAATTCATTTTAGGCAGAGACTTCATCAGGAACTTTGATGTCACGATTGATCTAAACAACGCAATGTCCAGGATACGGAACCCGGATAGGAGGTACGCAATTAAACCGGTAAATTTAATAATGGCAAATGAGAGCAAAGCACCGGTATTCTTGAGGAGGAGAGTGAGGCTAAAGGCGAACGAAGCGGCGATCGTAAGCTTACGAATGAAAAATTACAATGAACTAAGTGACAACAAGCAGGTATGCATTGTCCCAAATCCAAATAGTCGAGGTGCTGCTGTTTTAGGAAGATCCTTCTCGATAACGAAGAGCGGTCTCTGCGTCAGTGTCTTGTTGAATACTCTTGACATACCAATCACGATACAGAGGGGGAGAAAACTGGGATATGCTTTACCCGTAAAAACTCGATATGAAAGGACTGAAAACCAAAAACAAAATGAAGTTGTTGATTGTCCAAATCATAGGGACAAAATTTGTATCTTGAGACGATTGAAGAAAATAAAAGGTTCATCAGGTCTTATGAAGTCACTTAAGCACTTAAGTCAGAGACAGACGATGGACTATCGAGCTGTTCGAATTTCCCGGAACGGCCCACACTAGAGGAAATGCAGAGTGATAAACCAGTCCTACCGGAAATTGAACATCTAAGAGGCAAGTTAACGGACGAACAGATCGAAGCCATCAAGGACGTACTAGAACGGAACGAGGAAGTTTTTTCAAGACATAAGGCAGACATCGGATGTTGTAATTTTGTTGAGCATGAAATAGAACTTGAGGTTAACGCAATACCGCACAGGGAGGGGGCGATGCGCATGACCCCACACAAATCGGATGCTTGTAGAAAAGAGATCGAAACGCTACTAGAATATGATATGATAGAACCATCCAAATCACCGTGGGCGTGTGGAGTAGTGATGGCCAAAAAGAAAGGCGACCAATTAAGGTTTTGTTTTGACTTTCGATACCTGAACTCCGTCACGGTGAAGGATGCCTATCCCATACCTAGGATTGATGAGAGCCTCTCGAAGTTAGGTGATGCAAAATTTTTTACGACTCTTGATTTAGGTTCGGCCTTCTGGCAGGTACCACTCAGGAAACAGGACAGGGACAAGACAGGGTTGGCCTGCGAGTTGGGTCTGTTTCAATGGAAACGGATGCCGTTTGGTCTTTGCAATGCCACTGCCACATTTCAGCGGTTGATGGCACACGCGCTGATAGGTGTGACGAAGAAGTACGGCAAAGTGCGAGATACTCAAGGATTCGATAAAATACTTGGGCAGGATGGTGGACAGACACGGCATCAGACCAGATCCAGACGCAGTAGAAGCAGTTCTAACTTGGAAATCGCCAAAAACGGAACACCAATTGATGAGCTTCCGGGGTTTTGCAAATTACCACAGAGAATTCATCAAAGGCTATGCAGACAAGGTTTACCCGATGCAACAGTTAATGAGACACAAGGGCAAGAAGTTCACGTGGAACAACGCAGCAGAAGAGTCATTCCAGAGAACAAAGAAAGAGTTGTGCGAGGCACCAGTACTAGGGATGCCAACAGAGAAAGGGATGAACGTGCTGGATACGGATGCGTCGGTAGTAGCGATTTCTGGAATTCTCCATCAGGAACAAAAGTGGAACGGGAAAACAGTCTTGAGACCAATAGCGTACGGGAGCAAAGTCTTAAGTGACACGGAAATGAAGTACGGGGCACCGAAAGCAGAGATGTTCGCGGTGGTTACCTTTGTCGAGAAATATAGAGCATACCTAGGCAGCGAGCCATTCAAGCTGCGAGTCAACAACAGGGCACTAAGCTGGCTGAAAACGTACTCAATGGACCAAAGTTACATTGGGAGGTGGATAGTTCGCCTGGATGGATACAACATGATAATTGAGCATAGGACACGAGACAAGCATCAAAACGCTGACAGCTTGAGTAAGAAGAGTGAGTTCTACGAGAGACAAGAACAGAGGGAGGCAGATAGACCTGAGATCAAGGATGGCTTCTCCTTCATGGACAAGGAAACGTACGACAGTCTTCCACTCACGAGATGGTTGGACAAATCAGGCAAACCAATAGAAGATCACCCCGAATTACCAAAAGAACCTCCGGAGAAAACAATCTTGAAAAAGAACCGAGGGATGCCGATAGGGATAATGCTCAAGTCAAAGATTGTGAGGGAGACGCTCAAGGCAAAAGGTTATGATCTTAACCAGGTAGAGACGGGAGAGGCACAAATAGACGATGACTTAAAGAGGTTACTCGAGAAACTAGCAGATGATAAACCCGTGATCCAAGAAAAGGGTAAGGAGGAACCAGAGGTCACAATACTGCGAAAGAGCGGGATAGTTAGTGACGAAAACACCTCAAAGGTGACTAACCCTGATGGGAAGGAAGTCGTGCTGTCACTGGTTGAAAATATCCTGGCCGACATACTTGAACAGACTCGGGTTAGGAAAAAGAGAGTGGAGTTCAAGGAAGAGGCTGAAAACCTGGGACTAAGTCAAGAGTCCGGGGAGTGGTCCAACGCCACGGAGGAAGGAAATACGGAAGGAGGAAATTTGTCCGGGGAGTGTGAAGTGTGGGATGAGGACTCGGACGAGAGCAGCGACAATCAAGATAGTCTCTGCATGATATTGGCAGAAGAGAAGATTAGACACCGCGACAGGGAATTACAAACAGATCCGTCCTCGGGAACGTACAACTTGGACGTACAGGAAGTACGAGGAGGTGAAGAACTTGAAAGAATTGCAGTTTCGAGGAAACCATTCAGGGAACTATCCTGCAACTCAAATGTCAGAACAAATCTGGTGCCAGAAGATGATATGAAGATCGTAAAGAGGATAGTATGCGTGAAGCTGAATGACGATATCCACAACCCTGGGGAAATGAATAGACAGATGATAGCACTGAAGGAACATGTCAAGGCGAGATATAGGCTGTCGGACCTGATAAGAGCCCAGAAGAATGACAAGATGACAAGTAACCTCTCCAAATGGATCCGAATGGGGTCCAAGGAGAAAGGGGAACTTGAAGAAGACAGCTAAAAGATCCTGAGCCAGTTCTACAAAGAAAGGAAAGAGTTACTCTATCACACGGCTAGAGAAAAGACGAGGAGAAGAGATTACACAAGCACAACCTCATCATATTACCACAATTGTATCAGACAGAGGTGCTGTTCAGATCGCACGATCAGATGGGGCACCAGGGGATAGACAAGGTGCAACAAAGAATACTTCACAGGTTCGATTGGCCAGGATTGAGGAAAGCTTGCGAGATGTGGGTGAATGCATGCCTGGCATGCCTGCAAGTGAAAGATCCAAAGAAGATGAAATTCTCACTCAAGTCGGTGGAAAGCTCGAAATTTAATGAAGTGGTGCAGATAGACCATCAAAAGATCTGCATGACGGAGTCGGGGTATAACCAGATACTGGTTATAATTGACCACTTCACAAAGCTGGCAGAAGCGGTGCCGTGTCAAACAGCTTCGGCAGAGGAGACTTGTGACCACTTGATAACCCATTGGATATCGAGGTATGGTTGTCCAATGACTTTTCAGTCAGACAACGGCAAGGCCTTTGTGGGGGACTTGACTGAAGAATTAATGAAGAGGTCACACATTGCTCAAGCACACTCAACGACTTACCATCCTCAGACCAACGGGCTGGTAGAGAGACAGAATAGAACGTTGGTGAATATGCTGAGGGTATACTGCTCAAGGTACATGACAGACTGGGATAAATATCTGCCGCAAGTCGTAGGGGCATACAACAGTACTCAACACTCATTAACGGGCATCAGTCCTTTCATGATGTTGACAGGCAGAGAGAGAGAGAGCAATGCCCCTGACATTCTTTTACCCGGAATATGAAGGGAAGAGGACGTCGCCTCAAGCTTACGTGAAAGAAGCGATCAGGAGACAGCAGGAAATAAACGAGCTATGCAGGAGGAACACTGCGCAAGCACAAATGAGACAGCGCAAGAAATATGATGAAAGGATATTACAGGCGAAGCCATATGAAGTGGGTCAGTACGTGTGGGTTTTCCAGAATGTCATACCGCCCAAAGGGACGGAGAAACTACTCAAGAAATGGAGAGGACAATTCATGATAACGGAAGTACATCAACAAGGACAGTTCTACCGCTTGAGTACTGGGCGTGCAGCACATTATGAAAATCTGAAGCCTCATGTCCCATCCCCAGAGGACTGGTGTATACCAAAGGACATGGAGGGACTCGAGTACCTACTGGTGGAGCCAGCATGTGAAGTGAACGAAAAAACCATCAGAGAGAAGAATGATGGCAATGAGAACTTGAGTTTGGATGACAATGAAAAAAATAGAAGCGGACTCTGAAGCGGAATCTTTTGTGGAAGAAGACTGGAACGATCCGGAGCAAGGTGAGGTGCCGAAGTGGACAGAACCAGACTTATCAATACCAGCGGGGACAAGGAGTGGCAATCGCAAACGAACAGGCATGAGGTACAACAGGTACGGGGACGATTTCCTGATTGGTAAGATACAGCCCGACGACCTAGGCAAAGAACTACTAGATGTGGTCGAACTGGCGGCAGATGATGAATGGCAAATCATCAATGATAATGAACACTACCCACAGGAAGACTACTCGACACCGGAGCGGGAGACGGATTTGGAACAGAGCGAGATAGAGAGGAGGGAGAATACGAACCTGAGAAT